>NC_086444.1:87421629-87639695 GCF_028390025.1 Pseudophryne corroboree | reverse complement strand
GGCGTCTGTGTCGGATGTTCTAGCAGGTCCAGCAGACGTTACTAGGCTGTGGCCGGAGCATGGGGAGACGGTGAGTCTATGGACTTCCTCTTACTAGAGGGGTCAGGACACAGCTACACTGATTTGGTGGAGACTACAAACAGTGTTGATGCGCCGAACATCCCGGTGTGACAGCGCTACGCTTTGGGGATCATAGGCGCCAGGACTAGGTGAGGCCGCGATCCTGGGAGTTTAAGTCAACAGGGGGTTTCAGACGCTCTCCTGGCCGTCCCTCCTCCGAGTTCATGGCCAGTTCCCGCGTGTCTCTCGTTTCATGAACTGAATGACCTCACTTCCGGCTCAGACGCTACCACGAGGGTACTCGGTCGCAGCTTAGACGCTGCGGTTGTGTACACTGGATATAAACCCGCCCAGACCGAGTCGCAGGCCTTTAGCGTCTGCATGCACGTGGAGTCGCTCAGCGTCTGTGTCCGTTGGTGAGCGTCCGTGTCCGTTATCAGTTACCAAGAGCGGCAGTGTACACCAGTAGCGTCTGAATCCACTCAGCGTCTTACGAGTGTCTTTGCTTGGATATGGAAGTGTGGTAAGTCTCCCTGTATCCTGCTCTCTGGAGGCAGGGTATACAGTACTAAAAATTCCTTTCTACTCCTTAGTATGCATTGTTAATTTTTAGCACCTATTGCATATGAGACCTGTATATTACTGTGTTTTCTACATGTTATGTTGAAAAAAGAACCAGTTAAACAGAAGTACAATTTTCCTACTTATGTTTGTTATTATGGAGGTTGTATTCTCATATGACAATGTCTAATGCTTTAACATGTGACTGACTGCTAGTATGCGTGCTGACTTTTCTGTGAATAATGTCAGTCCTGTTCTGCCCCTCAAATCAGGTGCACTGTGGTCAGATTGATTTCACCTCTATATACTGATTATAGGGTGTTTTTCAGTCACAAAATTGTGTAGTCAATATCAGATAAAATGTCTGTGAGCAGCAAAAGTGATGAGGACAATTTGGCAAGCACTCCCATAGCCCTAACATGCTTATCTTGTAAGTCAGGGGTAATTGATATGAATCAATTGGTCACTTATGAGGGTTTGTGTGCAAACTGTTTCGCTTTTCAGCGAAGTAAAAAACAGGAGTTAGTTCAGCCTCCAGTAGAGCCACCATGGAATATGTTCGCAAAGACTCTGTCTTCAATAGCGGACAGGTTAGCTCCAGTAGCACCACCTCAAGGGTTAGTTTACATTATGAACCCATACATGCAGCTCCCTTCCTATGGTTTCGTTCCAGTAGCTTCTACAAGCAGCCAAGGGGCAGGTAAGACTAAGACAGGTACGTCTGTATGGCAGACTACACAAGATAATACATCGGATGATGATGCGGAAACAATAGAGTCAACTCCGTATGATGATCAGTCGCAGAGCTTTAGTTTAGATGATGTAGCTGAACTCATTAATGCAGTGAAGGCTGTGCTTTCTCTGGAAGAACCAGCCAAGACAGCGTTAGAAGCACCTATATTCAAACGAACAAGCTCAGTGAAGGCTGAATTTCCAGCGTCAGATGAATTGACGGAAATGATGGATGAGTCTTGGGCAGCGCCCAGTAAAAAGTATAAGATTCCTAGGAGATGGGATTCTTATTATCCATTTCCTGCTGGAGATTGTTCGAAGAGAGAAGTTCCTCCAAAAGTAGATGCACATGTTCTGCGACTCGTGCATAAATCTGCTTTACCACTGTCATCTACCTCTTTGAATGATGTCACAGACAGAAGGGTAGAGAGCCTATTGAAAAATATTTTTTCTCTTGTAGGTGCAGTGGTAAGACCTGCTATGGCTTCGGCCTGGGTAGCAAAGGCAATGGGCGAATGGATAGAGGAACTAGAGAATGACATCCCCTCTCCTACTAGGGAGCAAGAGGATCGTCTTTGCCGTTTGAGACAATCTGCCCAGTATTTAGAAGAAGCAGCTATTGATGTTGGCACTGTTGCTTCTAAAGCTTCAGCCCTGGCAGTAGTCGCTCGCAGAGCAGTTTGGCTACGGACCTGGAAGGCAGATGCGGAGTCCAAGAAAGAATTGGAAGCATTGCCTTTCGTGGGTAATATATTATTTGGAAAACCCTTATCGGATATCCTAGATTCAGAGGCTGAATCGAAAAAGGTCAGATTTCCGGCTACCTATAACCCTAAATCCAAGGGTTTAAAATTTCGCTCATTTCGCTGGCAAAGCGAAAGCTAAAGAGGAGCCTAAACAACCCCAGTTTAAATCCAGGGGTAGGAAGCAGTGGGCTAGCAAAAAGCCAGCTTCCAAACCTGAACAGAAACCCTCAGCCTGAAGAGACGGGCCTCCGACTGGAGGATTCCAGGGTTGGGGGCCGACTCCTGCAGTTTGCACACATATGGCAACAGTCAACAACAGATGCCTGCGTGCAGAAGGTAGTATCTCAGGGGTATGGGTTCCCATTCAGGAGGCAGCCTCCTCAAAGATTTTTTTGCACCAGCCCGTCTCGTATAGAGTCGAAGGCCAATGCCCTGCAAGAAGCAGTCCAAAAATTACTGCAGTCAGGGGTGATTGTCCCAGTACCTCCATCACAAAAGGGACAGGGGTATTACTCCAATCTGTTTCTAATCCAGAAACCAAATGGGTCATATCGACCAATTCTAAATCTGAAGATGTTGAACAACTACATATGGATCCCGAAGTTCCACATGGAGATGTTACGCTCCATAATGTTGGCTATGGAACCGGGGGACTATATGGTATCTCTGGATGTACGGGATGCTTACCTGCATGTACCTATAGCACTATCACATCAGTGTTACCTCAGATTTGCCATCCTCAAGGAACACTTCCAGTTCCAAGCTCTGCCCTTCGGGCTAGCTACAGCACCCAGGGTGTTTACCAAGATCATGGTGGTTATGGCAGCTTGTCTGCGCAAGCAGGGGATAAGAATATTCCCATACCTAGACGACCTATTAATCTTAGCACAGTCGCAAGATTTACTGTTGAGTCATCTCCAACAGACGATAGTTTGTTTACAGAGACACGGGTGGCTCATAAATTGGGAGAAGTCGTCCCTGAATCCGTCACAGCTGATGGTTCATTTGGGAGCCATATTGGATTCAGACCTACAAAGAGTTCTCTTACCAGAGAGAAAAATAGTCAAGGTGCAGGTCATGGCTCAGGAAGCGTTGCAAGCCCAGACAATGTCAGTCCATGCAGCAATGCGACTGTTGGGTCTGATGGTATCAACGTTCGACATGGTGGAATATGCGCAACTCCACTCCAGACCGTTGCAGCATCTCATTTTGACCAAATGGAACGGAAATCATCAAACAATAAAGAAGCAGATGATAAAGATTCCAGTAAATGTAAAAAGGTCTCTAGCATGGTGGCTACAGACAGACCATTTAAACAAGGGGAGACCCTTTTGGATAAAAGAGTGGCAAGTCCTGATGACAGATGCCAGCCTGCAAGGCTGGGGGGCGGTACTCGGAAGCCTATGGTTCCAGGGAAAATGGACCGCAAGGGAAAGTCGCCTTCCGATAAATCTGTTAGAAATAAGAGCCATTTACTTGGCCCTAGTTCAGGCAAAGGACAATCTACAAGGAAGACCAGTCCAGATCCGCTCAGACAATGCGACGGCAGTAGCATACCTCAATCATCAGGGAGGAACTCACAGCAAGAGTCTGATGGAGGAAGTAACTCCCATTCTAAAATGGGCGGAACTCCATCTCCCGGCATTGTCAGCAGTATTTGTCCCGGGTGTACTAAATTGGGAAGCGGAGTTTCTCAGTCGGCACACCATTCAGGAAACTGAATGGGCACTACACCCAGAAGTGTTTCAGACACTGGTGAACAGATGGGGTCTACCGGAGATAGACCTTATGGCGTCTCGTCTAAACAACAAAGTTCCGAGGTACGGATCAAGAACAAGGGACCCAGGAGCGGTCCTGGTAGACGCACTGTCAGTAGAATGGAGGTTTCAGCTGGCATATCTGTTCCCTCCAATATCTCTGTTACCCAGAGTAGTGAGAAAGATAAAACAGGCAAAAGGAGCTATTATTCTAATAGCTCCAGCTTGGCCAAGAAGGCATTGGTACACAGATCTGTTGAGAATGTCCATGGAAGCACCGATACTGCTCCCTCAACGTCCAGATCTGTTAATGCAGGGTCCTTGTTGTCACAGTCATCTGGATCGCCTGTCTTTGACGGCGTGGCTGTTGAAACCTCTATCTTAGAGGCTAAAGGGTTTTCAAAGCAAGTAATCCAAACCATGCTTAGAGCAAGAAAGCCTTCTTCGGCCCGTGTGTATCATAGAATCTGGCAAGCCTATATTCGTTGGTGTTCGGGTAAAAATTACAATCCGAGCTCCTTTCAAGTAGCTAGAATTTTGGATTTCCTGCAGGCAGGATTGGATAAAGGGTTGAAGGTTGCTTCCTTGAAGGTGCAAGTCTCCGCATTGACTGTATGGTTTCAGCAGAAGATTGCTGACCTACAGGATGTACTTACGTTTTTCCAAAGAGTAGTACATATTCAACCTCCATTTGTTCCTCCTGCAGCTCCCTGGGATTTAAATTTAGTTCTTAAATTTCTCCAGGGTCCTTTGTTTGAACCACTTGAGAGAGCGGATCTTAAGTGGTTAACGGTTAAAGTTCTTTTTTTACTGGCAATGGCGTCAGCCAGAAGAGTGTCAGATTTAGGAGCATTATCATGTAAGTCTCCTTTCCTAAGTTTTTTTCCAGACAGAGCAGTTCTCAGAACGAGATCTAGCTATCTTCCAAAGGTGGTATCAAAGTTTCACCTGAATGAAGAAATTGTAGTCCCAGCTTTTCAGGTATCGGGACTTTCTGCGGGAGAAGCGTTGCTGGACGTGGTCCGGGCTTTAAAAATCTACATAGATCGTACTAGTGCCATCAGGAAAACAGATTCCCTCTTCATCCTCTACGGATTCCATAGAAGAGGATGGCCTGCTAGTAAACAGATGCTGGCGAGATGGCTCCGAATGGTAATATCTGAAGCTTATTCTCATGCAGATCTCCCTATTCCGGCTAATGTCTCTGCACACTCTACACGTAAGGTAGGTCCTTCTTGGGCAGCACAACAGGGTGCATCAGCAGAACAGATATGTAGGGCGGCCACATGGTCTTCCATAAACACATTCATCAGACATTATGCCTTGGATACTTTTGCCTCTCATGACGCAGACTTCGGGCGAAAGGTCCTCCTGTGCAATCAGGAGCGTCCCCACCACTAAAATGGCTTTGGGAATCCCAATGTTATCCTGTGGATAATCCTGTGGACCCAGCCAGAGAAATGAACGTTATGGTAAGAACTTACCGTTGATAACGTGATTTCTCTTATGTCCACAGGTATCCACAGGGATCCCACCCTGACGCATCTGATTTGAGGATCTAGACAATCACTAAACCTCTTCCTTCTTGTATGGAAGGGTGTGCATGTGTGTTCTTATTCCCTGTACAGGTCTCTACCTAATGTTCCTGCCTAAAATCGCTGTGGAAAGAACTGACCTGACTGAGTCAGTGGGTGGGACTATATAGTGGAGGCCCCAATGCATCCTGGGAGGCCAGAAAGCTCGTGACCGTGTTGGTGCCATTTTCGCTGTCGCTCGACAATATCCCAATGTTATCCTGTGGATACCTGTGGACATAAGAGAAATCACGTTATCAACGGTAAGTTCTTACCATAACGTTCATTTTTTTGCAATGCCGACCTGGCGGAACCGCGCATCGGGATCGAATCGGGATCGCAAGGTGACTTTCATCTTGCGATCTGCACTAACTTTTCTTGCGATTTTGACTAGTCAATATCGAAAGAAAATATCTCACTGTGTGTACACACCCTTAGTGCACAGTGAACCCTGGCGCTTTTTTTGTCGCTATTGTGCCAACATGGCAGCCCAGGGCTCCATATAGCATTAACCCTTGGTGCACACTGGTATTTTTTGTCACTGCCTAATATACATTTTAACCCAGAGCTCCTTGTTTTTTTGTACAACTTGTGTGTGCTGTAGGTAACATACCCCACTGTGATCACATAATTATAAGCACTGTGACTCCACAGTGTGAGTTGTCATTTTTTTTTTTTTTACAACTTGTGTGTGTTCATCGATATGGATCACGATCAGTTGAGAGAAGAGCAGGAGCATCAACCAAATACTAGCACTGCAGCTGCTTCCAATCATGGTAGTACTACAACATCTACTAAAGGTAGTCCAGGGTGCAGAAAGTTTAGGAAACGGCACATGAAATCGAAATCTTTCACAATTTTAACAAAAAAGGGTAGAGGTGTCACCATTAAAAGGACAAATCAGTGCCCCAAAAACCCCACACTAAGGCTGAAGAACAAACTGTGTTCATAAATCGCTGAGGAGAGTCTAGGGGTGTCCACGTTAACTATGTGTGAGTCTGACATTTCTCAAACTGTCCTTGTAGAGAAGCCTCTTTTGCCTCCATTTCTGCACCATCTGCATATGTGGGGAGCAGTACAAGTAAAGATGTTGATTAGGACATAATAGCAGTTGAGTATGTCAGTAAGGATGCTGTGGTTGTTGATGATGTTGTTTGTGTAAGTCAGCCACCAGTGGCAGCAGTTCTTGCCCATGATAAAACACCCCCCAAAAAAGCCATTGTGATACCTGGGCATAAGACCAAAAAAGCCACTTCATGGGTGTGAGCTCCAAGAGGAAAGAACAGTATCATTCACTAAATGTATTAATTTTAAAACAGTTTAATAAAGCTAACTCGCTAAAAAACAACAACAATATTCTGTGCAATAATATTGTGCCATATGCATTCATAAAAGAATGGAGTTTACCCAAGATGTTAATTCAGGACATATAGTGTGTTGAATCTGTAGGATCCGTTCCGGGTATTGCCCTTTAAATTATATAAATGTCCAGTAATGATCCACTATGAAGAGTCTCTTTTAAATGCTGTTAGAGAGTCCAATAAAGATTCCATAGGCCGCTAGAGGATTAAATAGTGTGTCCCATAGATGATGAGTACCTCATGCAGTGCGGTGATTGGATGGTGCCTCTCTAAGACTCCTCTGGATAGCTGGAAGATGATGAGTGCTGGTTCGGATCCAAAAAGAGATTGTCCTGCTCCAAAGGGTAAATGCTGACGCGTTTCGCTGCATAAAGCCAATTTACCCTTTGGAGCAGGACAATCTCTTTTCGGATCCGAACCAGCCCTCATCATCTTCCAGCTATCCAGAGGAGTCTTAAGGGCCCTACACACTGGCCGATCCGCCGCCGAGCTGCCCGATAGCGGATACGGCCGACCCGGCGGCGGGGGGGGGGGGGGGGCAGTGATGGGGGGAGTGAAGTTTCTTCACTCCCCCCGTCACGCGGCTCCATTGAAGTGCAGGCAAATATGGACGAGATCGTCCATATTGGCCTGCATGCCCAGCCGATGGGGGACCAGCGATGAACGAGCGCGGGGCCGCGCATCGTTCATCGCTGGAGCCTCCACACTGAAAGATATGAACGAGTTCTCGTTAATTTATGAACGAGATCGTTCATATCTTTCAAACAAATCAGCATGTGTGTAGGGCCTATTGGAGAGGCACCATCCAATCACCGCACTGCATGAAGTACTCATCATCTATGGGACACACTATTTCTCTAACGTCCTAAGTGGATGCTGGGGACTCCGTCAGGACCATGGGGTTTAGCGGCTCCGCAGGAGACAGGGCACAATAATAAAAGCTTTAGGATCAGGTGGTGTGCACTGGCTCCTCCCCCTATGACCCTCCTCCAAGCCTCAGTTAGATTTTTGTGCCCGGCCGAGAAGGGTGCAATCTAGGTGGCTCTCCTGAGCTGCTTAGAATAAAAGTTTAAGTTAGGTTTTTTATTTTCAGTGAGTCCTGCTGGCAACAGGCTCACTGCTACGAGGGACTTAGGGGAGAGAAGTAAACTCACCTGCGTGCAGGATGGATTTGCTTCTTAGGCTACTGGACACCATTAGCTCCAGAGGGAGTCGGAACACAGGTCTCACCCTGGGGTTCGTCCCGGAGCCGTGCCGCCGACCCCCCTTGCAGATGCCGAAGTTGAAGAGGTCCAGAGGTCCAGAAACAGGCGGCAGAAGACTTTCAGACTTCATAAGGTAGCGCACAGCACTGCAGCTGTGCGCCATTGTTGTCAGCACACTTCATACCAGCGGTCACTGAGGGTGCAGGGCGCTGGGGGGGGCGCCCTGGGCAGCAATGTATTTTCTCTAACGTCCTAGTGGATGCTGGGGACTCCGTCAGGACCATGGGGAATAGCGGGCTCCGCAGGAGACAGGGCACATCTAAAAAGCTTTTTAGGTCACATGGTGTGTACTGGCTCCTCCCCCTATGACCCTCCTCCAAGCCTCAGTTAGGTTTTTGTGCCCGTCCGAGAAGGGTGCAAACTGGATGGCTCTCTTAAGGAGCTGTTTAGTAAAGTTTTTTTTTAGGTTTCTAATCAGTGATTCCTGCTGGCGACAGGATCACTGCAACGAGGGACTTAGGGGAGAGACTTGCAACTCACCTGCGTGCAGGAGGATTGAAGTTTTAGGCTACTGGACACTGAGCTCCAGAGGGAGTCGGAACACAGGTCAGCCTGGGGTTCGTCCCGGAGCCGCGCCGCCGATCCCCCTTACAGACGCTGAAGAAAGACGGCGGAACGGAGGTCCGGAAACAGGCGGCAGAAGACTTCACAGTCTTCAGAGAGGTAGCGCACAGCACTGCAGCTGTGCGCCATTGTTGCTACACGGCTCACTGACACGGTCACGGAGGGTGCAGGGCGCTGCTGGGGGCGCCCTGGCAGCAATATAAATACCTATTTGGCAAATAAATACATCACATATAGCCATTAAGGCTATATGTATGTTTCTCTATCGTCCTAGTGGATGCTGGGGTTCCTGAAAGGACCATGGGGAATAGCGGCTCCGCAGGAGACAGGGCACAAAAAAGTAAAGCCTTAGGATCAGGTGGTGTGCACTGGCTCCTCCCCCCATGACCCTCCTCCAAGCCAGTTAGATTTTTGTGCCCGGCCGAGAAGGGTGCAATCTAGGTGGCTCTCCTAAAGAGCTGCTTAGGAAAGTTTAGCTTAGGTTTTTTATTTTACAGTGAGTCCTGCTGGCAACAGGATCACTGCAACGAGGGACTTAGGGGAGAAGAAGTGAACTCACCTGCGTGCAGGATGGATTGGCTTCTTGGCTACTGGACATCAGCTCCAGAGGGACGATCACAGGTACAGCCTGGATGGTCACCGGAGCCTTGCCGCCGGCCCCCTTGCAGATGCTGAAGTAAGAAGAGGTCCAGAATCGGCGGCAGAAGACTCCTCAGTCTTCTAAAGGTAGCGCACAGCACTGCAGCTGTGCGCCATTTTCCTCTCAGCACACTTCACACGGCAGTCACTGAGGGTGCAGGGCGCTGGGAGGGGGGCGCCCTGGGAGGCAAATGAATACCTATTTTGGCTAAAAATACCTCACATATAGCCTCCGGAGGCTATATGGAGATATTTAACCCCTGCCAGAATCCGTTAAGAGCGGGAGACGAGGCCGCCGAAAAAGGGGCGGGGCCTATCTCCTCAGCACACAGCGCCATTTTCCCTCACAGAAAGGCTGGAGGGAAGGCTCCCAGGCTCTCCCCTGCACTGCACTACAGAAACAGGGTTAAAACAGAGAGGGGGGGCACTAATTTGGCGATATGCTTATATATATATTAAGATGCTATAAGGGAAAACACTTATATAAGGTTGTCCCTATATAATTATAGCGTTTTTGGTGTGTGCTGGCAAACTCTCCCTCTGTCTCTCCAAAGGGCTAGTGGGTCCTGTCCTCTATCAGAGCATTCCCTGTGTGTGTGCTGTGTGTCGGTACGTGTGTGTCGACAGGAGGACGATGTTGGTGAGGAGGCGGAGCAATTGCCTGTAATGGTGATGTCACTCTCTAGGGAGTCGACACCGGAATGGATGGCTTATTTAGGAAATTACGTGATAATGTCAACACGCTGCAAGGTCGGTTGACGACATGAGACGGCCGACAAACAATTAGTACGGTCCAGACGTCTCAAAAACACCGTCAAGGGTTTTAAAACGCCCGTTTACTTTAGTCGGTCGACACAGACACAGACAGGGACACTGAATCCAGTGTCGACGGTGAATAAACAAACGTATTCCTTATTAGGGCCACACGTTAAAGGCAATGAAGGAGGTGTTACGTATTTCTGATACTACAAGTACCACAAAAGAGGGTATTATGTGGGATGTGAAAAAACTACCATAGTTTTTCCTGAATCAGATAAATTAAATAAAGTGTGTGATGATGCGTGGGTTCCCCCCGATAGAAAATTATGGGCGGTATACCCTTTCCCGCCAGAAGTTAGGGCGCGTTGGGAAACACCCCTTAAGGTGGATAAGGCGCTCACACGCTTATCAAAACAAGTGGCGGTACCGTCTATAGATAGGGCCGTCCTCAAGGACCAGCTGACAAGGCTGGAAAATATAATAAAAAGTATATACACACATACTGGTGTTATACTGCGGCCAGCGATCGCCTCAGCCTGGATGTGCAGAGCTAGGGTGGCTTGGTCGGATTCCCTGACTAAAAATATTGATACCCTTGACAGGGACAGTATTTTATTGACTATAGAGCATTTCTATATATGCGAGATGCACAGAGGGATATTTGCACTCTGGCATCATGAATAAACGCGATGTCCATAACTGCCAGAAGATGTTATGGACACGACAGTGGTCAGGTGATGCAGATTCCAAACGGCACAGTATGGCCGTATAAAGGAAGAGGACTTGTTTGGGGTCGGTCCATCGGACCTGGTGGTCACGGCAACTGCTGGAAAATCCACCGTTTTTTACCCTAAGTCACATCTCTGCAGAAAAAGACACCGTCTTTTCAGCCTCAGTCCTCTCGTCCCTATAAGATCATATCTGCCCAGGGATAGAGGAAAGGGAAGAAGACTGCAGCAGGCAGCCTATTCCCAGGAACAGAAGCGTTTCACAGCGTCTGACAAGTTCTCAGCATGGCGCTGAGACCGTACAGGACCCCTGGATCCTACAAGTAGTATCCCGGGGGTACAGATGGGAATGTCGAGACGTTTCCCCTTCGCAGGCTCCTGAAGTCTGCTTTACCAAGTCTCCCTCCGACAAGGAGGTAGTATGGGAAAAAATTCACAAGCTGTATTCCCAGCAGGTGACAATTAAATTACCCCTCCTACTACAGAAAAGGGGTATTATTCCACACTATATTGTGGTACTGAAGCCAGAAGGCTAGGTGAGACTTATTCTAAAAATTTCTTTTTGAACACTTACAAAGGTTCAAATTAAGATGAAGTCACTCAGAGCAGTGATAACGAACCAGGAAGAAGGGGACTATATAGTGTCCCGGGACATCAGGGATGCTTACCTCTATGTCCCAAATTTGCCCTTCTCACTAAGGGTACCTCAGGTTCGTGGTGCAGAACTGTCACTATCAGTTTCAGACGCTGCCGTTTGGATTGTCCACGGCACCCCGGGGTCTTTACCAAGGTAATGGCCGAATTGATGATTCTTCTTCGAAGAAAAGGCGTCTAAATTATCCCTTACTTGGACGATCTCCTGATAGGGGCATAGTCCAGGGAACAGTTGGAGGTCGGAGTAGCACTATCTCGGATACTGCTACAATCAGCACGGGTGGATTCTAAATATTCCAAAATCGCAGCTGATCCCGACGACACGTCTGCTGTGCCTAGGGATGATTCTGGACACAGTCCAGAAAAAGGTGTTTCTCCCGGAAGAGAAAGCCAGGGAGTTATCCGAGCAAGTCAGGAACCTCCTAAAAACAGTGCATCATTGCACAAGGGTCCTGGTAAAAATGGTGGCTTCCTACGAAGCAATTCCATTCGGCAGATTTCACGTAAGAACTTTTCAGTGGGATCTGCTGGACAAATGGTCCGGATCGCATCTTCAGATGCATCAGCGGATAACCCAATATCCAAGGACAAGGGTGTCTCTCCTGTGGTGGTTATAGAGTGCTCATCTTCTAGAGGGCCGCAGATTCGGCATTCAGGATTGGATGCTGGTAACCACGGAGCCCAGCCTGAGAGGCTGGGGAGCAGTCACACAAGGGAAAAATTTCCAGGGAGTGTGATCAAGTATGGAGACTTTTCTCCACATAAATATACTGGAGCTAAGGGTAAATTTATAATGCTCTAAGCTTAGCAAGACCTCTGCTTCAAGGTCAGCCGGTATTGATCCAGTGGGAAAAACATCACGGCAGTCGCCCACGTAAACAGACAGGGCGACACAAGAAGCAGGAGGGCAATGGCAGAAACTGCAAGGACTTTTCGCTGGGCGGAAAATCATGTGATAACACTGTCAGCAGTTTTTCATCCCGGGAATGGAAACTGGGAAGCAGACTTCCTCAGCACGACCTCCACCCGGGAGAGTGGAAACTTCATTGAGAAGTTTTTTCCACATGATTGTAAACCGTTGGGAAATACCAAAGGTGGACATGATGGCGTCCCGTCTGAACAAAAAACGGGACAGGTATTGCGCCAGGTCAAGAGACCCTCAGGCAATAGATGTGGACGTTCTGGTAACACCGTGGGTGTACCAGTCGGTGTATGTGTTCCCTCCTCTGCTTCTCATACCTAAGGTGCTGAGAATTATAAGACGTAGAGGAGTAAGAACTATACTCATGGCTCCGGATTGGCCAAGGAGGACTTGGTACCCGGAACTTCAAGAGATGCTTACAGAGGTCTTATGGCCTCTGCCGCTAAGAAGGGACTTGCTTCAGCAAGTACCATGTCTGTTCCAAGACTTACCGCAGCTGCGTTTGTCGGCATGGAGATGGAAAGCCGGATCCTAAGGGAAAAAAGGCATTCCGGAAGAGGTCATTCCTACCCTGGTCAAAGCCAGAAAGGAGGTGACCGCACAACATTATCACCACGTGTGGCGAAAATATGTTGCGTGGTGTGAGGCCAGGAAGGCCCCACAAAGAAATTTCAACTCGGTCGTTTTCCTGCATTTCCTGCAAACAGGAGTGTCTATGGGCCTCAAATTGGGGTCCATTAAGGTTCAAATTCGGCCCTGTAAATTTTCTTCCAGAAAGAATTGGCTTCAGTTCCTGAAGTCCAGAAGTTTGTCAAGGGAGTATTGCATATACAAAACCCTTTTTTGTGCCTCCAGTGGCACTGTGGGATCTCAACGTAGTTCTGGGATTCCTCAAATCACATTGGTTTAAAACCAGTCAAATATGTGGATTTGAAGCATCTCACATAAAAAGTGACCATGCTCTTGGCCCTGGCCTGGACCAGGCGAGTGTCAAATTGGTGGGTTTTTTTTTCAAAAAAGCCCATATCTGTTTGTCCATTCGGACAGGGCAGAGCTGCGGACTCGTCCCCAGTTCTCTCCCTAAGGTGGTGTCAGTGTTTCACCTGAACCAGCTTATTGTGGTGCCTTGCACCTACTAGGGACTTGGAGGACTCCAAGTTGCTAGAAGTTGTCAGGGCCCTGAAAATATGTTCCAGGACAGCTGGAGTCAGAAAATCTGACTCGCTGTTTATACTGTATGCACCCAACAAGTTGGGTGCGCCTGCTTCTAAGCAGTCGATTGCTCGTTGGATTTGTAACACAATTCAACTTGCACATTCTGAGGCAGGCCTGCCACAGTCTAAATCGGTTAAGGCCCATTCCACAAGGAAGGTGGGCTCATCTTGGGCGGCTGCCCGAGAGGTCTCGGCATTACAACTCTGCCGAGCAGCTACGTGGTCGGGGGAGAACACGTTTGTAAAATTCTACAAATTTGATACCCTGCCAAAAAGAGGACCTGGAGTTCTCTCATTCGGTGCTGCAGAGTCATCCGCACTCTCCCGCCCGTTTGGGAGCTTTGGTATAATCCCCATGGTCCTTTCAGGAACCCCAGCATCCACTAGGACGATAGAGAAAATAAGAATTTACTTACCGATAATTCTATTTCTCGGAGTCCGTAGTGGATGCTGGGCGCCCATCCCAAGTGCGGATTATCTGCAATACTTGTACATAGTTACAAAAATCGGGTTATTATTGTTGTGAGCCATCTTTTCAGAGGCTCCGCTGTTATCATACTGTTAACTGGGTTTAGATCACAAGTTGTACGGTGTGATTGGTGTGGCTGGTATGAGTCTTACCCGGGATTCAAAATTCCTCCCTTATTGTGTACGCTCGTCCGGGCACAGTACCTAACTGGCTTGGAGGAGGGTCATGGGGGGAGGAGCCAGTGCACACCACCTGATCCTAAGGCTTTACTTTTTTGTGCCCTGTCTCCTGCGGAGCCGCTATTCCCCATGGTCCTTTCAGGAACCCCAGCATCCACTACGGACTCCGAGAAATAGAATTATCGGTAAGTAAATTCTTATTATTTAACCCAGGCCAGTTTTCCTAATAACCGGGAGAAAAGCCCGCCGTGAAAGGGGCGGAGCTTATTCTCCTCAGCACTCAGCGCCATTTTCCTGACCAGCTCCGCTGGTGAGGAAGGCTCCCACTCTCCCCTGCACTACAGAAACAGGGTTAAAGAGAAGGGGGGCATAAATTGGCGATATAATTATATATTAAGAGCCCATATATAGAAACAACACCTTCTAGGGTTGTTATATACATTATGGCGCTTTTGGTGTGTGCTGGCAAACTCTCCCTCTGTCTCCCCAAAGGGCTAGTGGGTCCTGTCCTCTATCAGAGCATTCCCTGTATGTGTGTGCTGTAGGTCGGTACGTGTGTGTCGACATGTATGAGGAAAATGTTGGTGAGGAGACGGAGAAAATTGCCTGTAATGGTGATGTCACTCTCTAGGGAGTCGACACCAGAATGGATGGCTTACTTATGGAATTACGTGATAATGTCAACACGCTGCAAGCCGGTTGACGACATGAGACAGCAGGCGGACAAATTAGTATCGGTCCAGGCGTCTCAGACACCGTCAGGGTCTTGTAAAAACGCCCATTTACCTCAGTCGGTCGACAGACACTGACACGGACACTGACCCCAGTGTCGACGGTGAAGAAACAAACGTATTTTTCCTTTAGGGCCACAAGTTACATGTTAAGGGCAATGAAGGAGGTGTTACGTATTTCTGATACCACAAGTACCACAAATAAGGGTATTTTGTAGGGTGGGAATAAACTACTTGTAGTTTTGCCTGAATCAGATAAATTAAATGAAGTGTGTGATGATACGTGGGGTTCCTCCGACAGAAAGTTATGGGCGGTATACCCTTTTTCCCGCCAGTAGTAAGGGCGAGTTGGAAAACACACCTTAGGGTGGACAAGGCGCTCACACGCATATAAAAAACATGGCGTTACCGTTTCCAGATACGGCCGCCCTCAAGGAGCCAGCTGATATGAAGCTGAAAAATATCATAACAGTATATACACACATACTGGTGTTATACTACGACCAGCAATCGCCTCAGCCTGGATGTGCAGCGCTGAGGGGGCTTGGTCGGATTTCCTGACTGAAAATTTTGATACCCTTGACAGGGACAGGATTTTATTGTCTATAGAGCATTTTAGGGATGCATTTCTATATATGTGTGATGCGCAGAGGCATATTTGCATTCTGGCATCAAAGAGTAAATGTGATGTACATATCTGCCAGACGAAGACACGACAGTGGTCAGGTGAGGCAGATTCCAGACGGCATATGGAAGTATTGCCGTATAAAGGGGCGGTCCATTGGACCTGGTGGCCATGGCAACAGCTGAAAAATCCACCTTTTGTTACCCCGAGTCACATATTGGCAGAAAAGGACACAGTCTTTTCAGTCTCAGTCCTTTCGTCCCCATACGGGCAGGCGGGCGAAGGCCAGTCATATCTGCCCAGGGGGAGAGGAAAGGGAAGAAGACTGCAGCAAGCAGCACATTCCCAGGAACAGAAGCTCCTCACGGCTTCTGCCAAGTCCGCAGCATAACGCTGGGGCCGTACAAGCGGACTCAGGTGCGGTAGGGGGTCATCTCAAGAGTTTCAGCAACACTCGCAAGGGAACTCCGGGATCCTACATGTAATATCCCAGGTGTACATTGGAAATTCGAGACGTCTCCCCCTCACACAATTCACAGGCTGTATTCCCAGCAGGTGATAATCAAAGTACCCTTCTTACAACAAGGAAGGGGGTAGTATTCCACACTATATTGTGGTACTGAAGCCAACCGGCTCGGTGAGATCTGAAATATTTGAACACTTACATACAAGCGTTCAAATCAAGATGGAGTCACTCGGAGCAGTGATAGCGAACCAGGAAGAAGGGGACGATATGATGTCACTGGATATCAGGGACGTTTACCTACAGGTCCAAATTTGCCCTTCTCACCAAGGGTACTTCAGGTTCCTGGTACAGAACTGTCACTATCAGTTCAGACGCTGCCGTTTGGATGGTCCACGGCGCCCCGGGTCTTTACCAAGGTAATGGCCGGAATGATGATTTTTCTTAAAAGAAACATGGACGCTTTCCTGATAAGGGCAAGGTCCAGAGAACAGTTGGAGGTCGGAGTAGCACTATCTTAAGTAGTTCTACGACAGCACGAGTGGATTCTAAATATTCCAAAATCGCAGCTTTTTCCGACGACACGTCTACTGTTCCTAGGGAAGATTCTGGACACAGTCCAGAAAAACGTGTTTCTCCCAGTGGAGAAAACCAGGGAGTTATCCGAGCTAATCGGGATCCTCCTAAAACCAGGAAAAGTGTCAGTGCATCATTGCACAAGAGTCCTGGTAAAAATGGTGGCTTATTACGAAGCAATTCCATTCGGCAGATTTCCCGCAAGAACTCTTCAGTGGGATCTGCTGGACAAATGGTCCGGATCGCATCCTCAGATGCATCAGCGGATAACCCTATATCCAAGGAAAAGGGTGTCTCTCCTGTGGTGATTACAGAGTGCTCATCTTCTAGAGGGCCGCAGATTCGGCATTCAGGATTGGATGCCGGTGACCACGGAGGCCAGCCTGAGAGGCTGGGGAACAGTCACACAGGGAAAAAATTTCCAGGGAAGTGTGATTAAGTCTGGAGAATTCTCTCCGCATAAATAAGCTTAGAGCAAATTTATAATGCTCTAAACTTAGCTAGACCTCTGCTTCAAGGTCAGCCGGTATTGATCCAGTGGGATAACATCACAGCAGTCGCCCACGTAAACAGAAGGGCGGCACAAGAAGCAGGAGGGCAGTGAAAACTGCAAGGATTTTTCGCTAGGCGGAAAATCATGTGATAGCACTGTCAGCAGTGTTCTTTCCGGGAGTGGACGACTGGGAAGCAGACTTCCTCAGCAGGCATGACCTCCACCCGGGAGAGTGGAAACTTCATAGGGAAGTTTTTCAACATGATTGTGGACCGTTGGCAAAGACCAAAGGTGGACATGATGGCGTCCCGCCCGAACAAAAACGGGACAGGTATTCCGCCAGGTCATGAGACCTTCAGGCGATAGCTGTGGATGTTCTGGTAACACCGTGGGTGTACCAGTCTGTGTATGTGTTCCCTCCTCTGTTTCTCATAACCAGGGTATTGAGAATTATAAGACATAGAGGAGTATGAACTATACTAGTGGCTCCGGATTGGCCAAGAGGGACTTGGTACCCGGAACTTCAAGAAATGCTCACAGAGGACTAAGGGCCTGGGGAGCTAAGAAGGGACTTGATTCAGCAAGTACCATGTCTATTCCAAGACTTACCGCGGCTGCGTTTGACGGCATGGCGGTTGAATGCCGGATCCTGAGGGGAAAAGGCATTCCATAAGAGGTCATACCTACCCTGGTCAAAGCCAGGAAGGAGGTGACCGCACAACGTCATCACCACATGTGGTGAAAATATGTTGCGTGGGTGAGGCCAGGAAGGCTCCACGACGGAAATTCAACTAGGTCGATTTCTACACTTCCTGAAAACAGGAGTGTTTTGGACCTCAAATTGGGGTTCATTAACATTTAAATTTCGGCCCTGTAGATTTTCTTCCAGAAAGAATTGACTTCAGTTCCTGAAGTCCAGATTGTAAAGGATGTATTGCATATACAGCTTTTTTGTGCCCCTAGGGGCACCGTGAGATCTCAACATAGTGTTGGGATTTCTTAAAATCATATTGGTTTGAACCGCTCAAATCTGTGGATTTGAAATATCTCACATGGAAAGTGACCATGCTGTTGACAAATATCTCACATGGGAAGTGACCATGTTGTTAGCCCTGGCCTCGGCCAGGCGATTGTCAGAATGGGCGGCTTTGTCTTACAAAAGCCCATATTAAAATTTTCCATTTGAACAGGACAGAACTGGGACTCGTCTCCAGTTTCTTCATGAAGGGGTGTCAGCGTTTTCACCTGAAACAACCTCTTGTGGTGCCTGCGGCTACTAGGGACTTGGAGGACTCCAAGTTACTAGACGTGGTCAGGGCCCTAAAAATATATATATATATATATATAGTTAGGACGGCTGGAGTCAGAAAGTCTGACTTGCTGTTTATACTGTATACACCCAACAAGCTGGGTGCTCATGCTTCTAAGCAGTCTATTGCACGCTGGATTTGTAGTACAATTCAGCTTGCACATTCTGTGGCAGGCCTGCCACAGACGAAATATGTAGATGCCCATTCCACAAGGAAGGTGGGCTCATCCTGGGCGGCTGCCCGAGGAGTCTCGGCATTACAACTTTGCCGAGCAGCTACGTGGTCAGGGGAGAACACGTTTGTAAAATTTTACAAATTTTGATACTCTGGCTAAGGAGGACCTGGAGTTCTCTCATTCGGTGCTGCAGAGTCATCCGCACTCTCCCGCCCGTTTGGGAGCTTTGGTATAATCCCCATGGTCCTGACGGAGTCCCCAGCATCCACTAGGACGTTAGAGAAAATAAGAATTTACTTACCGATAATTCTATTTCTCGTAGTCCGTAGTGGATGCTGGGCGCCCATCCCAAGTGCGGATTGTCTGCAATGCTTGTACATAGTTATTGTTACAAAAATCGGGTTATTACTATTGTTGTGAGCCATCTTTTCGGAGGCTACTTCGTTTTGTTATCATACTGTTAACTGGGTTCAGATCACAAGTTGTACGGTGTGGCTGGTATGAGTCTTACCCGGGATTCAAGATCCTTCCTTATTGTGTACGCTCGTCCGGGCACAGTACCTAACTGAGGCTTGGAGGAGGGTCATAGGGGGAGGAGCCAGTACACACCATGTGACCTAAAAAGCTTTTTAGATGTGCCCTGTCTCCTGCGGAGCCCGCTATTCCCCATGGTCCTGACGGAGTCCCCAGCATCCACTACGGACTACGAGAAATAGAATTATCGGTAAGTAAATTCTTATTATACCTTTTTTATGGCTAAAATACATCACATATAGCCCTTGAGGCTATATGGATGTATTTAACCCCTGCCAGATCTCACAAACTCCGGGAGAAGAGCCCGCCGTTTTAGGGGGCGGGGCCTATTCTCCTCAGCACACGGCGCCATTTTCCTGCTCAGCTCTGCTGTGAGGAAGGCTCCCAGGCTCTCCCCTGCACTGCACTACAGAAACAGGGTTAAAACAGAGAGGGGGGGCACTTATTTGGCGATATGATTACATATGTGAAAATGCTATAAGGGAAAACACTTGTATAAGGGGTTGTCCCTGTATAATTATAGCGTTTTTGGTGTGTGCTGGCAAACTCTCCCTCTGTCTCCCCAAAGGGCTAGTGGGGTCCTGTCCTCTATCAGAGCATTCCCTGTGTGTGTGCTGTGTGTCGGTACGTGTGTGTCGACATGTAGGAGGACGATGTTGGTGAGGAGGCGGAGCAAATTGCCTGTATTGGTGATGTCACTCTCTAGGGAGTCGACACCGGAATGGATGGCTTATTTAGGAATTACGTGATAATGTCAACACGATGCAAGGTCGGTTGACGACATGAGACGGCCGGCAAACAAATTAGTACCTGTCCAGGCGTCTCAGACACCGTCAGGGGCTTGTAAAAACGCCCATTTACCTCAGTTGGTCGACACAGACACGGACACTGACTTCAGTGTCGACGGTGAAGAAACAAACGTATTTTCCTTTAGGGCCACACGTTACATGTTAAGGGCAATGAAGGAGGTGTTACATATTTCTGATACTACAAGTACCACAAATAAGGGTATTATGTAGGGTGGGAATAATCTACTTGTAGTTTTTCCTGAATCAGATAAATTAAAGTGTGTGATGATACGTGGGTTTCCTCCGATAGAAAATTATTGGAGGTATACCCTTTCCCGCCAGAAGTGAGGGCGAGTTGGGAAACACACCTTAGGGTGGATAAGGCGCTCACACGCTTATAAAAACAAGTGGCGTTACCGTCTCCAGATACGGCCGCCCTCAAAGAGCCAGCTGATAGGAAGCTGAAAAATATCCTAAAAAGTATATACACACATACTGGTGTTATACTACGACCAGCAATCGCCTCAGCCTGGATGTGCAGCGCTGGGGGGGCTTGGTCGGATTTCCTGACTGAAAATATTGATACCCTTGACAGGAACAATATTTTATTGACTATAGAGCATTTTAAGGATGCATTTCTATATATGCGAGATGCGCAGAGGGATATTTGCATTCTGGCATCAAGAGTAGATGTGATGTCCATATCTGCCAGACAATGTTTATAGACACGACAGTGGTCAGGTGATGCAGATTCCAGACGGCACATGGAAGTATTGCCGTATAAAGGGGCGGTCCATCGGACCTGGTGGCCATGGCAACAGCTGGAAAATCCACTTTTGTTACCCCAAGTCACATCTCAGCAGAAAAGGACACAGTCTTTTCAGTCTCAGTCCTTTCGTACCCATAAAGGCAGGCGGGCAAAAGGCCAGTCATATCTGCCCAGGGTTAGAGGAAAGGGAAGAAGACTGCAGCAGGCAGCCCATTCCCAGGAACAGAAGTCCTCCACAGCTTCTGCCAAGTCCGCAGCATGACGCTGGGGCCATACAAGCAGACTCAGGTGCGGTGGGGGGTCATCTCAAGAGTTTCAGCACGCAGTGGGCTCACTCGCAAGTGGACTCCTGGATCCTACACGTAGTATCCCAGGTGTACATTGGAAATTCGAGACGTCTTCCCCTCACAAGTTCCTGAAGTCTGCTTTACCAACGTCTCCCTCCGACAGGGAGGCAGTATTGGAAAAAAATTCACAGGCTGTATTCCCAGCAGGTGATAATCAAAGTACCCCTCCTACAACAAGGGAAGGGGTATTATTCCACACTATATTGTGGTACTGAAGCCAAACGGCTCGGTGAGATCTAAAAGATTTGAACAATTACATACAAGGGTTCAAATCAAGATGGAGTCACTCAGAGCAGTGATAGCGAACCAGGACGATATGGTGTCACTGGATATCAGGGACGCTTACCTACATGTCCAAATTTTGCCCTTCTCACCAAGGGTATCTCAGGTTCGTGGTACAGAACTGTCACTATCAGTTCAGAAGCTGCCGTTTGGATTGTCCACGGCACCCCGGGTCTTTACCATGGTAATGGCCGAAATGATGACTCTTCCTAAAAGAAATATGGACGCTTTCCTGATAAGGGCAAGGTCCAGAGAACAGTTGGCGGTCGGAGTAGCACTATCTCAAGTAGTTCTACGACAGCACGAGTGGATTCTAAATATTCCAAAATCGCAGCTTTTTCCGACGACACGTCTAATGTTCCTAGGAATGATTCTGGACACAGTCCAGAAAAGGATGTTTTCTCCCGGAGAAGAAGGCCAGGGAGTTATCCGAGCTAGTCAGGAACCTCCTAAAACCAGGAAAAGTATCAGTGCATCATTGCACAAGGGTCCTGTGAAAAATGGTGGTTTCTTACAAAGCGATCCCATTCGGTAGATTTCACGCAAGAACCTTTCAGTGGAATCGGCTGGGAAAATGGTCCGGATCGCATCTTCAGATGCATCAGCGGATAACCCTGTCTCCAAGGACAAGGGTGTTTTCTTCTGCGGTGGCTGCAGAGTGCTCATCTATGAAAGGGCCGCAGATTCGACATTCAGGACTGGGTCCTGGTGACCACGGATGCCAGCCTGAGTGGCTGGGGAGCAGTCACACAAGGAAAAAATTTCCAGGGAGTGTGATCAAGTCTGGAGACTTCTCTCCACATAAATATACTGGAGCTAAGGGCAATTTACAAGGCTCTAAGCTTAGCAAGACCTCTGCTTCAAGGTCAGCCGGTATTGATCCAGTGGGACAACATCACGGCAGTCGCCCACGTAAACAGACAGGGCGGCACATGAAGCAGGAGGGAAATGGCAGAAACTGCAAGGATTCTTCGCTGGGCGAAAAATCATGTGATAACACTCTCAGCAGTGTTAATTCCGGGAGTGGAAAACTGGGAAGCAGACTTCCTCAGCAGGCATAACCTCCACCCGGGAGAGTGGGGACTTCAGCGGGAAGTCTTCCACATGATTGTAAACCGTTGGGAAAAACCAAAGGTGGACATGATGGCGTCCCGCCTGAACAAAAAACTAGACAAATATTGCGCCAGGTCAAGGGACCCTCAGGCAATAGTGGTGGACGCTCTGGTAACACTGTGGGTGTACCAGTCAGGGTATGTGTTCCCTCCTATGCATCTCATACCAAAAGTACTGAGAATCATAAGAAGGAGATGAGTAAGAACGATACTCGTGGTTCCGGATGGGTCAAGAAGGACTTGGTACCCGGAACTTCAAGAGATGCTCACGGAAGAACCGTGGCCTCTACCTTTAAGAAAGGACCTGCTCCAGCAGGGGCCTTGTCTGTTCCAAGACTTACCGCGGCTGCGTTTGACGGCATGGCAGTTGAACGCCGGATCCTGAAAGGGCATTCCAGATGAAGTCATCCCTACCCTGGTCGAAGCCAGGAAGGATGTAACCGCAAAACATTTTCACCGCATTTGGCGAAAATATGTTGCGTGGTGTGAGGCCAAGAAGGTCCCTACAGAGGAATTCCAACTGGGTCGTTTCCTACATTTCCTGAAAACAGGACTGTCTATGGGCCTAAAATTAGGGTCCATTAAGGTTCAAATTTTGACCCTGTCGAATTTCTTCCAGAAAGAACTGGCTTCAGTGCCTGAAGTTCAGACGTTTGTAAAAGGGGTACTGCATATACAGCCTCCTTTTGTGCCCCCAGTGGCACCTTGGGATCTCAATGTTGTTTTGAGTTTCCTAAAGTCACATTGGTTTGATCCACTCACCACTGTGGAATTAAAATATTTCACATGGAAGGTGAAGATTCTATTAGCCCTGGCTTCAGCCAGGCGTGTGTCAGAATGGGCGGCTTTATCATATAAAAGCCCTTACTTAATTTTTCATTCTGACAGGGCAGAATTGAGGACTCATCCTCAATTTCTCCTTAAGGTGTTTTCTGTTTTTCACATGAACCAACCTATTGTGGTACCTGCGGCTACTAGGGACTTGGAGGACTCCAAGTTACTGGACGTTGTCAGGGCCCTGAAAATATATGTTTCCAGGACGACTGGAGTCAGAAAATCTGACTCGCTGTTTAGCCTGTATGCACCCAACAAGATGGGTGTTCCTGCTTCTAAGCAGACGATTGCTCGCTGGATTTGTAGTACAATTCAGCTTGCACATTCTGTGGCAGGCTTGCCACAGCCAAAATCAGTAAAAGCCCATTCCACAAGGAAGTGGGCTCATCTTGGGCGGCTGCCCGAGGGGTCTCGGCTTTACAACTTTGCCGAGCTGCTACTTGGTCAGGGGCACACCCTGACCGAGGAGGACCTGGAGTTCTCTCATTCGGTGCTGCAGAGTCATCCGCACTCTCCCGCCCGTTTGGGAGCTTTGGTATAATCCCCATGGTCCTGACGGAGTCCCCAGCATCCACTTAGGACGTTAGAGAAAATAAGAATTTACTTACCGATAATTCTATTTCTCGTAGTCCGTAGTGGATGCTGGGCGCCCATCCCAAGTGCGGATTGTCTGCAATACTTGTACATAGTTATTGTTACAAAAATCGGGTTATTCTTGTTGTGAGCCATCTTTTCAGAGGCTCCTTCGTTGTTATCATACTGTTAACTGGGTTCAGATCACAGGTTGTACGGTGTGATTGGTGTGGCTGGTATGAGTCTTACCCGGGATTCAATATCCTTCCTTATTATGCACGCTCGTCCGGGCACAGTATCCTAACTGAGGCTTGGAGGAGGGTCATAGGGGGAGGAGCCAGTGCACACCACCTGATCCTAAAGCTTTTATTATTGTGCCCTGTCTCCTGCGGAGCCGCTAAACCCCATGGTCCTGACGGAGTCCCCAGCATCCACTACGGACTACGAGAAATAGAATTATCGGTAAGTAAATTCTTATTTTAATCCTCTAGCGGCCTATGGAATCTTTATTGGACTCTCTAACAGCATTTAAAAGAGACTCTTCATAGTGGATCATTACTGGACATTTAATTCATTTAAAGGGCAATACCCGGAACGGATCCTACAAATTCAACACACTATGGGGTCGATTCTATTCGGCAACTAATGAATAGCGCCGGGAATTAGCTCCCGACGCTATTCAATTCAGCAACTAATTACCTGCAATTGTCGGGAATTCTTCTCTCATCCCCGGGGGATGAGAAGAGAAACCCGACAAAAGTGCTGCCTCGCGGCCGGCGCGAGGCTTATTCTGTCGGGAATCAGCCTCGCGCCGGGGAGTTAAGTCGGAGAATGCCCGTTCTCCCGACAAAACTACCTGTTTTGTCGGCGAGAACGGGCCATCGCCGACGTAACTAGTTGCTGAATTGAATAGCGTCGGGAGCTAATTCCCGGCGCTATTCATTAGTTGCTGAATAGAATCGACCCCTATATGTCCTGAATTAAAATCTTGGGTAAACTCCATTCTTTTATGAATGCATATTGCACAGAATATTGTTGTTGTTTTTTAGCGAGTTAGCTTTATTAAACTGTTTTAAAATTAACACATTTAGTGAATGATACTGTTCTTTCCTCTTGGAGCGCAGCCTCCCTCTTTTTTATTCATTTTCAGTGTTATATATTGGGAGTGACTTCCCTCTACATATTGGTTGCTGCTTAGCGGAACACCTCGCCTCACAGCGCCCGAATACCTTTGGGTATTACTTGTTACCTTTTTTTGCACTTCTTGGGTGTGAGATTATTTTTACCCCAATCCTGACAACATTTGTGAATGAATCTGCTCCATTTGTGAGGCCAAAGTTAGTAGATGTAGGGACGTTAACCATCTAGGTACTTCCTCCATGTTACATCAGTTGCGGCGAGTTTATGAAATTTATTTTTCAAATTTATAATGTGATTAACACTCTCATCATCAACCTCCTCAGTGATCGGAGCTAGTCCTTCCCAAAAATTTTTTTGTGGGGCCCCAAACAAACCAAGCACTTCAGCCTCAAAAGTGGCTGTCCCTGTCGCTGAGGTGCTTGGTTTGTTAAACTGTGCATGTCCTTTTTAGTATCCAACATAAGAGTGGGTGGGAGGGCCCAAGGACAATTCCATCTTGCACCACTTTTCTTTTCTGCCTCTTCTGTGTGGAAATGTTTCATAGATGTGCTATAAACTGCCGTGTGTTTGTGCCGCTGCTTTGAAGCTTCGTAACCAGCCAGCTCACTTCAGCCTTTGGCCTAAGTGAGTTAAAACAATATAATTATGTGGTCAAAATTGACTGGAAATGAATGTTATTAAGGTTAATACTGTAGGAACAAAAAAAGGGCCAAATTATTTTGTTAGTAGTTTTTTGTGTCATTTTTTAAAAATACATACAGATCTAAAACCAAAACACGCGAGGACGGTTTTGGTAAAACCAAAACACAGGGTGTTGGCGCACATCTCTATTTATAATAGTAACTATATCATGATTTTTTAAAATAATCGCCATTAGGAGTGTTGTTTACTTTTGTAGTATAGAGATTATACCTTGTAGTATCTATCTGTGCACATGTATCATCTAGTTGGATACATATGTGATACAGACACAATTGGCGGCTATTTATTTATTATTTCTCTTACGTCCTAGAGGATGCTGGGGACTCCAAAAGGACCATGGGGTATAGACGGGATCCGCAGGAGCTTGGGCACACTAAAAAGACTTTGACTGGGTGTAAACTGGCTCCTCCCTCTATGCCCCTCCCCCAGACCTCAGTTAGACTTTGTGCCCAGGAGTGACTGGACACACACTAGGGGAGCTCTCCTGAGTTTCTCTGGAAAAAGACTTTTGTTAGGTTTTTTATTTTCAGGTTGACCTGCTGGCTACAGGCTCCCTGCATCGAGGGACTGAGGGGAGAGAAGTCAGACCTACTTCTGCTTAGTTAAGGGCTCTGCTTCTTAGGCTACTGGACACCATTAGCTATATTATTAGTAGTACAGCGCTGGACATATATTGTTGTGGTGTAATATATGGGCGCTGGGGTGTGAGCTGGCATACTTCCTCTGTGTTTCTCTCTCTGGGCTTCCCTGTAGGCTGTCCCCTTTATTGGCCAGTGTGTGTGTTGGGTGTCAGTACTTCGTGTCGGCATGTCTGAGGCTGAGTGTTCCTCCCCGGAGGAAGTTACTGGTGGCGCAGAAAAGGAGCTGGAAATGGCTCTGTCGACACAGTCGACTACTGATTGGGTTGCTATGTTGAGTACACTTAATGCTAATGTTGCTTTGTTGTCTAAGAGGTTGGGTAAATCTGATTCTCAGACACAGAGAAAATTCATGGAGGATGCTTTGGCTCAGGTGCAGACCCCCTCAGGGTCACAAAAACGTTCATTTACCCAGATGGTAGATACAGATGCCGACACGGACTCGGATTCCGATGTCGATTTTAATGAGGCTACTTTACACCCAAGGGTAGTTAAGAGTATTCAGTACATGATTGTGGCTATTAAAGATGTTTTACATATTTTTGATGAACCTGCGGTTCAGGAAACAAGGATTTGCCTATTTACAGGGAAAAAACCTGAGGTGAAGTTTCCCCCTTCTCATGAAATGAATGCTCTTTGTGAAAAAGCTTGGGAGTCGCCGGACAAGAGGTGGCAGATTCCCAAGAGAATTTTTATGGCATATCCTTTCCCCTCTGATGACAGGGAAAAATGGGAGTCGTCTCCGAATGTCGACAAGGCTCTATCCCGTTTGTCCAAGAAGGTGGCGCTGCCGTCCCCTGACAGGACTGCTCTCAAGGACCCGGCGTATCGCAAGCTGGAGACGTCTTTGAAGGCCATTTTCGTTAATACGGGTGCGTTGCTCAGACCTGCTGTGGCGTCGGTGTGGGTGAGTAGTGCTATTGCTAAATGGGCTGATAATTTAGCTTCTGATATGGATACCCTTGATAAAAGGTAGTGTCTTGTTTGGTGACAGCCTGGCTGACCTGGTGTCTACCGCTACTGCGGGTAAGTCGTCTTTTCTTCCTTATGTTCCCACACAACAGAAAAAGGCACCCCATCAACAGATGCAGTCCTTTCGACCTAATAAATACAAACGAGGTAAAGGCTCGTCCTTCCTCGCTTCAAAGGGTAGAGGAAGGGGAAAGAAGTTGCCTGCAGGATCAGGCACCCAGGGCCAAAAGTCCTCCCCCCCCGCCTCTACCAAGTCCACCGCATGACGCTGGGGCTCCCCTGCGGGAGTCCGTGCCGGTGGGGGGCCGTCTCCGGATCTTCAGTCAGGTCTGGGTTCAATCAGCCCTGGATCCTTGGGTCTTAGACATAGTGTCCCAATGGTACAAGCTGGAGTTTCAGGAGATGCCACCCCGCCGTTTTTTCATTTCGGCCTTGCCAGTTTCTCTTCCAGAAAGAGAAGTAGTAAATGCTGCGATACAAAAGTTGTGTCAACAGAGGATCATTGTTCCCGTTCCCACGTCCCAACGGGCGGAAGGGTTCTATTCGAGCCTCTTTGTCGTACCGAAGCCGGACGGTTCGGTCAGACCGATTCTGAACCTAAAATCCCTCAATCCATACTTGAAAACTTTCAAGTTCAAGATGGAATCTCTTCGAGCTGTGATCTCCAGCCTAGAAGGGGGGGATATTATGGCGTCAGTCGACATAAAGGATGCCTACTTACACGTCCCGATTTATCCTCTGCATCAGGCCTTCCTGAGATTTGCGGTGCAGGATTGTCATTGCCAATTTCTCTAACGTCCTAAGTGGATGCTGGGGACTCCGTAAGGACCATGGGGAATAGCGGCTCCGCAGGAGACTGGGCACAAAAGTAAAGCTTTAGAACTACCTGGTGTGCACTGGCTCCTCCCCCTATGACCCTCCTCCAAGCCTCAGTTAAGATTTTGTGCCCGAACGAGAAGGGTGCACACTAGGTGGCTCTCCTGAGCTGCTTAGTGAAAAGTTTAGTTTTAGGTTTTTT
The DNA here is from genome assembly GCF_028390025.1 of Pseudophryne corroboree. Taxonomy (NCBI): domain Eukaryota; kingdom Metazoa; phylum Chordata; class Amphibia; order Anura; family Myobatrachidae; genus Pseudophryne; species Pseudophryne corroboree. Next base: position 87,611,429 of record NC_086444.1, on the reverse strand, counting down.
TATTTTCAGTGAGACCTGCTGGCAACAGGCTCACTGCATCGAGGGACTAAGGGGAGAAGAAGCGAACTCACCTGCGTGCAGAGTGGATTGGGCTTCTTAGGCTACTGGACATTAGCTCCAGAGGGACGATCACAGGCCCAGCCATGGATGGGTCCCAGAGCCGCGCCGCCGGCCCCCTTACAGAGCCAGAAGACAGAAGAGGTCCGGAAAATCGGCGGCAGAAGACGTCCTGTCTTCAACAAGGTAGCGCACAGCACTGCAGCTGTGCGCCATTGCTCTCAGCACACTTCACACTCCGGTCACTGAGGGTGCAGGGCGCTGGGGGGGGCGCCCTGAGACGCAATAAAAACACCTTGGATGGCAAAAAATGCATCACATATAGCTCCTGGGCTATATGGATGCATTTAACCCCTGCCAAAATACACAGAAAAATGGGAGATAGGCTCCGCCCCCTTATCGGCGGCCTTATCTCCTCAGCACACTGGCGCCATTTTCCCTCACAGCTCCGTTGGAGGGAAGCTCCCTGGCTCTCCCCTGCAGTCACACTACAGAAAGGGTTAAAAAAGAGAGGGGGGGCACTAATTACGCGCAGTATTAAATAAAACAGCAGCTATAAGGAGAAAAAAACACTTATATAAGGTTATCCCTGTATATATATAGCGCTCTGGTGTGTGCTGGCAAACTCTCCCTCTGTCTCCCCAAAGGGCTAGTGGGGTCCTGTCCTCTATCAGAGCATTCCCTGTGTGTGTGCTGTATGTCGGTACGTTTGTGTCGACATGTATGAGGAGAAAAATGATGTGGAGACGGAGCAGATTGCCTGTAATAGTGATGTCACCCCCTAGGGGGTCGACACCTGAGTGGATGAACTGTTGGAAGGAATTACGTGACAGTGTCAGCTCTGTATAAAAGACAGTGGTTGACATGAGACAGCCGGCTACTCAGCTTGTGCCTGTCCAAACGTCTCATAGGCCGTCAGGGGCTCTAAAGCGCCCGTTACCTCAGATGGCAGATATAGACGCCGACACGGATACTGACTCCAGTGTCGACGTTGAAGAGACAAATGTGACTTCCAGTAGGGCCACACGTTACATGATTGAGGCAATGAAAAATGTTTTACACATTTCTGATAATACGAGTACCACCAAAAAGGGGTATTATGTTCGGTGAGGAAAAACTACCTGTAGTTTTCCTGAATCTGAGAAATTAAATGAGGTGTGTGATGATGCGTGGGTTTCCCCCGATAACAACTGATAATTTCTAAAATGTTATTGGCATTATATCCTTTCCTGCCAGAGGTTAGGGTGCGTTGGGAAACACCCCCTAGGGTGGATAAAGCGCTCACACGCTTGTAAGGGCTCTACCCTCTCCTGAGATGGCCGCCCTTAAGGATCCTGCTGATAGAAAGCAGGAGGGTATCCTAAAATGTATTTACACACATACTGGTGTTATACTGCGACCAGCAATCGCCTCAGCCTGGATGTGCAGTGCTGGGTTGGCGTGGTCGGATTCCCTGACTGAAAATATTGATACCCTAGATAGGGACAGTATATTTTTGCCTATAGAGCATTTAAAAGATGCATTTCTATATATGCGTGATGCACAGCGGAATATTTGCCGACTGGCATCAAGTCTAAGTGCGTTGTCCATTTCTACCAGTAGAGGGTTATGGACACGACAGTGGTCAGGTGATGCGGATTTCAAACGGCATTTGGAAGTATTGCCTTATTAAGGGGAGGAGTTATTTGGGGTCGGTCTTTCAGACCTGGTGGCCACGGCAACAGCTGGGAAATCCACGTTTGTACCCCAGGTCGCCTCTCAACATGAGAAGACGCCGTATTATCAGGCGCAGTCTTTTCGTGGACAAGCGGGCAAAAGGTTCCTCATTTCTGCCCCGTGACAGAGGGAGAGGAAAAAAGGCTGCAGAAATCAGCCAGTTCCCAGGAACAGAAACCCTCTCCCGCCTCTGCCAAGCCCTCAGTATGACGCTGGGGCTTTACAAGCAGAATCAGGCACGGTGGGGGGCCCGTCTCAATGAATTTCAGCGCGCAGTGGGCTCACTCGCAAGTAGACCCCTGGATCCTTCAGGTGATATCTCAGGGGTACAAATTGGAATTCGAGACGTCTCCCCCTCGCCGTTTCCTAAAGTCGGCTTTACCGATGTCTCCTTCTGACAGGGAGACAGTTTTGGAAGCCATTCACAAGCTGTATTCCCAGCAGGTGATAATCAAGGTACCCCTCCTGCAACAGGGAACGGGGTATTATTCCACACGGTTGTGGTACCGAAGCCGGACGGCTCGGTGAGACCGATTCTAAATCTAAAATCTTTGAACACTTACATACGGAGGTTCAAATTCAAGATTGAGTCACTCAGAGCAGTGATTGCGAACCTGGAAGAAGGGGACTACATGATGTCTCGGGACATCAAGGATGCTTACCTTCATGTCCAAATTTACCCTTCTCACCAAGGGTACCTCAGGTTTATGGTACAGAACTGTCACTATCAGTTCAGACGCTGCCGTATGGATGGTCCACGGCACCCCGGGTCTTTACCAAGGTAATGGCCGAAATGATGATATTCCTTCGAAGGAAGGGAATTTTAGTTATCCCTTACTTGGACGATTCCCTGATAAGGGTAAGATCCAGGGAACAGTTGGAGGTCGGTGTAGCACTATCTCAGGTAGTGTTGCGGCAGCACGATTGGATTCTCAATATTCCAAAATCGCAGCTGGTTCCGACGACTCGTCTTCTGTTCCTAGGGATGATCCTGGACACAGTCCAGAAAAAGGTGTTTCTCCCGGAGGAGAAAGCCAGGGAGTTATCCGAGCTAGTCAGGAACCTCCTAAAACCGAGCCAAGTCTCAGTGCATCAATGCACAAGGGTTCTGGGTAAAATGGTGGCTTCCTACGAAGCAATCCCATTCGGCAGATTCCACGCAAGAACTTTCCAGTGGGACCTGCAGGACAAATGGTCCGGGTCGCATCTTCAGATGCATCAGCGGATAACCCTGTCACCAAGAACAAGGGTGTCCCTCCTGTGGTGGTTGCAGAGTGCTCATCTTCTAGAGGGCCGCAGATTCGGCATTCAGGACTGGGTCCTGGTGACCACGGATGCCAGCCTGCAAGGCTGGGGAGCAGTCACACAGGGAAGGAATTTCCAGGGCTTATGGTCAAGCCTGGAGACATCACTTCACATAAATATCCTGAAGCTAAGGGCCATTTACAATGCTCTAAGCTTAGCAAGACCTCTGCTTCAAGGTCAGCCGGTGTTGATCCAGTCGGACAACATCTCGGCAGTCACCCACGTAAACAGACAGAGTGGCACAAGAAGCAGGAGGGCAATGGCAGAAGCTGCAAGGATTCTTCGCTGGGCGGAAAATCATGTGATAGCACTGTCAGCAATTCCGGGAGTGGACAACTGGGAAGCAGACTTCCTCAGCAGACACGACCTCCACCCGGGAGAGTGGGGACTTCACCCAGAAGTCGTCCACATGATTATAAACCGTTGGGAAAAACTCGACAGGTATTGCGCCAGGTCAAGGGACCCTCAGGCAATAGCTGTAGACGCTCTGGTAACACCGTGGGTGTACCAGTCAGTGTATGTGTTCCCTCATCTGCCTCTCATACCCAAGGTACTGAGATTGATAAGATGGAGAGGAGTAAGCACTATATTCGTGGCTCCGGATTGGCCAAGAAGGACTTGGTAACCGGAACTTCAAGAGATGCTCACGGAGGATCCGTGGCCTCTACCTCTAAGAAGGGACCTGCTCCAGCAAGGACCCTGTCTGTTCCAAGACTTACCGCGACTGCGTTTGACGGCATGGCGGTTGAACGCCGGATCCTGAAGGAAAAAAGGCATTTCGGATGAAGTCATCCCTATCCTGATCAAAGCCAGGAAGGATGTAACCGCAAAACATTATCACCGCATTTGGCGAAAATATGTTGCGTGGTGCGAGGCCAGTAAGGCCCGACGGAGGAAATTCAACTGGGTCGATTCCTACATTTCCTGCAAACAGGAGTGTCTATGGGCCTGAAATTGGGGTCCATTAAGGTTCAAATTTCGGCCCTGTCAATTTTCTTCCAAAAAGAACTAGCTTCAGTCCCTGAAGTTCAGACGTTGTAAAAGGGGTACTGCATATACAGCCTCCTTTTGTGCCTCCAGTGGCACCTTGGGATCTAAATGTAGTTTTTGGGTTCCAAAAGTCACATTGGTTTGAACCACTTAAATATGTGGAGTTAAAATATCTCACATGGAAAGTGGTCATGCTGTTGGCCCTGGCCTGGGCCAGGTGCGTGTCAGAATTGGCGGCTTTATCCTGTAAAAGCCCTTATCTGATTTTCCATTCGGACAGGGCGGAATTGAGGACTCGTCCTCAGTTTCTCCCTAAGGTGGTTTCAGCGTTTCACCTGAACCAACCTATTGTGGTGCCTGCGGCTACTAGGGACTTGGAGGACTCCAAGTTGCTAGACGTTGTCAGGGCCCTGAAAATATATATTTCCGGGACGGCTGGAGTCAGAAAATCTGACTCGCTGTTTATCCTGTATGCACCCAACAAGCTGGGTGCTCCTGCTTCTAAGCAGACTATTGCTCGTTGGATTTGTAGTACAATTCAGCTTGCACATTCTGTGGCAGGCCTGCCACAGCCAAAAATCTGTAAATGCCCACTCCACAAGGAAGATGGGCTCATCTTGGGCGGCTGCCCGAGGGGTCTCGGCTTTACAACTTTGCCGAGCAGCTACTTGGTCAGGAGCAAATACGTTTGTAAATTTCTACAAAATTGATACCCTGGCTGAGGAGGACCTGGAGTTCTCTCATTTGGTGCTGCAGAGTCATCCGCACTCTCCCGCCCGTTTGGGAGCTTTGGTATAATCCCCATGGTCCTTACGGAGTCCCCAGCATCCACTTAGGACGTTAGAGAAAATAAGAATTTACTTACCGATAATTCTATTTCTCGTAGTCCGTAGTGGATGCTGGGCGCCCATCCCAAGTGCGGATTGTCTGCAATACTGGTACATAGTTATTGTTACCAAAAAATCGGGTTATTGCTGTAGTGAGCCATCTTTTCTAGAGGCTCCTCTGTTATCATGCTGTTAACTGGGTTTAGATCACGAGTTGTACGGTGTGATTGGTGTGGCTGGTATGAGTCTTACCCGGGATTCAAAATCCTTCCTTATTGTGTACGCTCGTCCGGGCACAGTATCCTAACTGAGGCTTGGAGGAGGGTCATAGGGGGAGGAGCCAGTGCACACCAGGTAGTTCTAAAGCTTTACTTTTGTGCCCAGTCTCCTGCGGAGCCGCTATTCCCCATGGTCCTTACGGAGTCCCCAGCATCCACTACGGACTACGAGAAATAGAATTATCGGTAAGTAAATTCTTATTTTCAGACGTTGCCTTTTGGGCTTTCCACAGCCCCGAGGGTTTTCACCAAGGTTATTGCAGAAATGATGGTACTCCTTCGCAAGCGAGGGGTCACAATTATCCCGTACTTGGACGATCTCCTGATAAAGGCGAGGTCAAAGGAACAGTTGTTAAAGAATGTGGATCTCTCCCTGACAGTTCTGCAACATCACGGTTGGATTTTAAATTTGCCAAAGTCTCAGTTAATTCCGACGACTCCGCTGCCTTTCCTGTGCATTATCCTAGACACGAAGCTTCAGAGAGTGTTTCTTTTGGAGGACAAAGCTCTAGAAATATAGAACATAATCAAGGAGCTTCTGAGGCCGACAAGTGTGTCGATTCATCAATGCACTCGGGTGCTAGGGAAGATGGTGGCGGCTTACGAGGCCATTCCGTTTGGCAGGTTTCATGCCAGGGTGTTTCAGTGGGACCTGCTGGACAAATGGTCCGGGTCTCACCTACACATGCACCGGAAATAAGTCTATCTTCCAGGGCCAGGATCTCTCTCCTGTGGTGGCTGCAAAGCTCTCGCCTCCTAGAGGGACGCCGTTTCGGAATCCAGGACTGGGTCCTGCTGACCACAGATGCAAGTCTCCGAGGCTGGGGCACAGTCGCGCAGGGAAGAAATTTCCAGGGAAAATGGTTAAGCCAGGAATCTTCTCTCCACATAAATGTTCTCGAGTTAAGAGCCATTTACAACGGCCTCCTGCAAGCGAAGAACCTTCTTTAGGGTCTCCCTGTCCTGATCCAGTCGGATAACATCACAGCGGTGGCGTACGTAAACCGCCAAGGCGGGACAAGGAGCAGGGCGGCAATGGCGGAAGCCACAAGAATTCTCCGCTGGGCGGAACAGCACGTGAGCGCTCTGTCAGCAGTCTTCCTCCCGGGCGTGGACAACTGGGAAGCAGACTTCCTCAGCAGACACGATCTCCATCCAGGAGAGTGGGCTCTTCATCAAGAGGTATTTGCAGAAGCGACAAGGCGTTGGGGAATTCCTCAGATAGACAAGATGGCGTCTCGCCTCAACAAGAAGCTTCCGAGGTATTGTTCCAGGTCAAGGGACCCCCAAGCCTGTGCAGTGGACGCCCTGGTAACTCCGTGGGTGTTTCAGTCGGTGTATGTGTTCCCTCCGCTTCCTCTCATTCCAAAGGTGTTGAGGATCATAAGACGAACAAGGGTTCAGGCAATACTCGTTGTTTCAGATTGGCCGCGGAGGGCCTGGTATCCGGATCTTCAGGAATTACTAGTGGAAGATCCCTGGCCGCTTCCTCTAAGAGAGGACCTGTTACTGCAGGGGCCCTGCCTGTTTCCGGACTTACCGCGGCTGCGTTTGACGGCGTGGAGGTTGAACGCCAGATTTTAGCTCGGAAGGGTATTCCCGGGGAATTCATCCCCACTCTCCTTAAGGCTAGGAAGGAGGTCACGGCGAAACATTATCACCGTATTTGGAGAAAATATGTGTCGTTGTGTGAAACCAAAGCGTCTCCTGCGGAGGAGTTTCACTTGGGTCGTTTCCTCCATTTTTTGCAGGCAGGCGTGGATTCGGTCCTGAAATTGGGTTCCATCAAAGTGCAGATTTCGGCTTTATCTATTTTCTTTCAAAAGGAATTTGCCGTCCTTCCTGAGGTTCAGACTTTCGTGAAGGGAGTGCTGCATATCCATCCTCCATTTGTGCCACCCGTGGCGCCGTGGGATCTTGAAGTGGTGTTGCACTTTCTTATGTCTCACTGCTTTGAGCCTTTGCGTAAGGTTGAGTTGAAGTTTCTCACTTGGAAATTGGTCATGCTTTTGGCTCTGGCGTCTGCCAGACGAGTGTCCGAGTTGGCGGCCTTGTCTCACAAGAGCCCATATTTGATCTTTCATTCGGATAGAGCGGAATTGAGGACTCGTCAACAATTTCTGCCGAAGGTGGTTTCTTCGTTTCACATAAACCAACCTATTGTGGTGCCTGTGGCTACGGATGCTGTGGCGGTCCCAAGATCTCTTGATGTTGTAAGAGCTTTGAAAGTTTGTCACTAGGACGGCTCTTACTAGAAAAACGGAGGCTCTGTTTGTCCTGTATGCTTCCAACAAGATTGGAAATCCTGCTTCTAAGCAAACTATTGCACGCTGGATTTGTAATACGATTCAGCAAGCTCATTCTTCGGCTGGACTACCGTTGCCGAAGTCAGTAAAGGCCCATTCTACCAGGAAGGTGGGCTCATCTTGGGCGGCTGCCCAAGGGGTCTCGGCACTTCAACTTTGCCGTGCAGCAACGTAGTCGGGTTCAAACACTTTTGCTAAGTTCTACAAGTTTGATACCCTGGCTGATGAGGACCTCATGTTTGCTCAATCGGTGCTGCAGAGTCGTCCACAGTCTTCCGCCCGTTCTGGAGCTTTGGTATAGACCCCATGGTCCTTTTGGAGTCCCCAGTATCCTCCAGGACGTAAGAGAAAATAGGATTTTAATACCTACCGGTAAATCCTTTTCTCCTAGTCCGTAGAGGATGCTGGGCGCCCATCCCAGTGCGGACTGTTCCTTGCAGCTGTATTGATACTGGTTACTTATGGTTACACGTGGTTTGTGTATCAGTTATGTTCAGCTTGTTGCTGTTGTTAGTTTATACTGTTATCTGGTTTCCTGCTACTCCGGTTGTACGGTATGTTTGTGGTGTGGGCTGGTATGTTTATCGCCCTTAGTTTAACAAAAATCCTTTCCGCAAAATGTCCGTCTCTCCTGGGCACAGTTCCTATAACTGAGGTCTGGGGGAGGGGCATATAGGGAGGAGCCAGTTCACACCCAGTCAGTCTTTTTAGTGTGCCCAAGCTCCTGCGGATCCCGTCTATACCCCATGGTCCTTTTGGAGTCCCCAGCATCCTCTACGGACTAGGAGTAAAGGATTTACCGGTAGGTATTAAAATCCTATTTTTCCAGCAAGTTGCATTCCACCTTAGTTTGCTTTCACGCTTTTTTCAGCCGTAGGACAGACGTTCAACTGTGTATGTCTAGGTGACTGGAATGGGCAGACACGCCAATGTACAGTAAAGGCATGTAGTTCTGAATTATGGGTAATAGCTGGTGAAAAGCGGGTCTAAGTTATTGGTGCAGTAACCTTAGCTTATATTGCGCTCTGATGATGACTAGTTCTAATTGGTTGCACTCACACATTTGTTTGTACTCAGTTGGGGAAGGTTGCACGTACTGTATATATTTAAGTGCTGTCATTATAATAAATATTTGCATCTGCTTCACTTTGCATTTCAGATTCTCCAGTCCACTTAAGTGATCTGCTTTATCAGTACTGTTTCCATTGTATACTGCAAATTGTAGCATTTTCGGTTCTCACAGTGAAACCACTCCTCCAGTCATGCTCCAGCCGCATCACACCAGGGTACGTGAAGGGGAGGGAGCCGCGATATCAGACTTGCCAGTGCGACTGTCTCTGAATAGTCTCAAAAATTTGAATTATTTTCAAGCGCATTTTGCTACTATGCTTGCGTCTGACACCTAATAAGGCCCTCAGGGGCAGATTTATTTTTAAATGAGACCCCTGGGGCTTACAGCTCAAGGTATCCCGTAGATTATGGGCACTTAACCCGAAATCTGTGGGTTAATACATGGGGAAATTAGCTAAGAATTGAATAGCTCAAAGTATTAATCCTGGAGATTAAGCAGCACGGTAAGCCCTGCGGCTAATTGGATCATCACAATAGCGTTTAGCTATGTACATGTATTGTCTAGCTATGTAATTTAGTGTCCAGCGGTGTACTTGCATTATGCTGTATACGTATGCTCTAGTGTCTGGTAACATATTTAGGGGGCATATTCAATTAAGTGTGACTTTTACAGCGTAAGGAAAGCATTCAATTATTTAGCTTTTTCCACACGCGGTAAAACACCTGGTAACTTGCGGAAACCCACTGATTATGTGTAAAAATGAAGATATTTTTGGGTTTCCCTGCACATTATATACAGAGGGGTGCATTTAATGATGTTTCCTCGTGGCTCCTGAGGCTGCTATAAAAAATCCTGCTTCCGGGGATCAGCACGTGGGGTTCCCGCAGCTAATTGAATCGGTCAGAGCTGGCAGTCAGCTGAGCGGTAAACACCGCAGCTAATTGGATGTGCCCCATGGTATCTAGTTATGTACATATAGTACAGTGTCTGTATATGCATATTGTAGTCTGGCTGTGTATGCCTCCTATTCCTTCAGCAGGGAGGTGATGCCGCACACATGCTGCTTTTAGAGCATGTATGTAGTGGGAATCCTAAAAATAACATTCTAGCGCTGCCTCCTAGTGATTATGGTGCTCATGCAATAGTCCTTTCCTTCACGCAGTTACCAGTGTCTGCTGGGTACACACCAGAATGATTGATTGGCCAGCCCGACCAATCCAATATATACAAATTGTGCATACACACTTACCAATCTGCCCGCCTACAGGAACTAGTAGTTACGTCATTGCCGGTGGTTCCTGTGGATCGGCATATAAGTGGCTTGGTAGCGCATACACACAGGCAGATGTAACAATATATCTGCATCCGCCATACTTGCACAGTCAGCGTGATATGTCTGTGAATGACGTCAGGTGTACACACAAGCCAACGGCTGGTACTATATACTGTATATACTGTTCTTTGGCTCTGTGCATAGTGGGTACCCTGCCTAAGGTTTAGCTTCTAGCTGCTGACGTACCACCTCCTGCCCGGGATCCAGTCTCTAGGTCGACAAGATTTAGGTCAACAGTGTCTAGGTCGACCACTATTGGTCGACATGGTTTCTAGGTCGACAGCGACTCTAGGTCGACCTAGAGTCCCTGTCGACCTACTTACTGTCGACCAACAGTGATCGACCTAGACACTGTCGACCTAAGTCTATTCTATCTAACATACCACACCCAGCAGGGATTTGCAGTTTCTGTATATTGTACTTTTAAAGGCTGTACCTTGGCCACCACAAGTAGTTTTGTTCTACAAAGACAATGATACAACCAGCTACTAAAATAAACATAAATAAAATTGATGACAACGCTGTGTATCCACAAAAAGCTCCAACTGATTAGTTCAAGCTTTGCACATGTGCATTTCCCTTATTCTCGGCTGTATAATATGCTACTAGTGCAGTACTATACAGAGACTGATTCACCAATGTTTCACACAAGGCTTTTGGTCTTGAATTTAATTTTTTTCTTTGTTTTTGCAACCAGAGATGACTCATGCTGGACGCCTGCAGTAACGCACCATTGTTAGTCATCCTCTGAAGGGTTCCTTTCATTTTTTATTTGTTCCTTTGATTAGAATGACACATCGGGAATCTTGGTCACTGTGCATGACTGTTAGAATAACTGATCAGTGATTATGGAATAGCGCTGGATCAGTAGAATGTGTGTGTACAGGTAGTTGTGAGATAATGGGGTCCGGGTACCGGTGTTGTTTTGTATTGCACTGCATTGCCGGTGTGTGCTCTTTACATGCAGATGTCTTTCTGATGTAACTGTAACACAATGTACAGTTTCAGGGTTTCTGAACATCAGGGTCACTGCTGATTGTGACAGTACATTATGTTGCAGTACAGACAATCCTATTGCAGCTCCCATATATGATAGGAATTTGCTAATGTCCCCATCATGGAGAGGTTCATTGGATGAAACATATTTACTTTTCTCTATCGTCCTAGTGGATGCTGGGGTTCCTGAAAGGACCATGGGGAATAGCGGCTCCGCAGGAGACAGGGCACAAAAAGTAAAGCTTTCCGATCAGGTGGTGTGCACTGGCTCCTCCCCCTATGACCCTCCTCCAAGCCTCAGTTAGATTTTTGTGCCCGGCCGAGAAGGGTGCAATCTAGGTGGCTCTCCTAAAGAGCTGCTTAGAGAAAGTTTAGCTTAGGTTTTTTATTTTACAGTGAGTCCTGCTGGCAACAGGATCACTGCAACGAGGGACTTAGGGGAGAAGAAGTGAACTCACCTGCGTGCAGGATGGATTGGCTTCTTGGCTACTGGACATCAGCTCCAGAGGGACGATCACAGGTACAGCCTGGATGGTTACCGGAGCCTCGCCGCCGGCCCCCTTGCAGATGCTGAAACATGAAGAGGTCCAGAATCGGCGGCAGAAGACTCCTCAGTCTTCTAAAGGTAGCGCACAGCACTGCAGCTGTGCGCCATTTTCCTCTCAGCACACTTCACACGGCAGTCACTGAGGGTGCAGGGCGCTGGGAGGGGAGCGCCCTGGGAGGCAAATGAAAACCTATTTGGCTAAAAAATACCTCACATATAGCCTCCGGGGGCTATATGGAGATATTTAACCCCTGCCAGAATACACTAAAGAGCGGGAGACGAGCCCGCCGGAAAAGGGGCGGGGCCTATCTCCTCAGCACACAGCGCCATTTTCCTTACACAGCTCCGCTGGTCAGGACGGCTCCCAGGTCTCTCCCCTGCACTGCACTACAGAAACAGGGTAAAACAAGAGAGGGGGGGCAAAATAGTGGCAAAAATTATATTATAAAAGCAGCTATACAGGGAGCACTTATTATAAGGCTATCCCTGTCATATATAGCGCTTTTGGTGTGTGCTGGCAAACTCTCCCTCTGTCTCCCCAAAGGGCTAGTGGGGTCCTGTCTTCGTTAAGAGCATTCCCTGTGTGTCTGCTGTGTGTCGGTACGTGTGTGTCGACATGTATGAGGACGATATTGGTGTGGAGGCGGAGCAATTGCCAAATATGGGGATGTCACCTCCTAGGGGGTCGACACCAGAATGGATGCCTTTATTTATGGAATTACGGGATAGTGTCAACACGCTAAAGCAGTCGTTTGACGACATGAGACGGCCGGACAATCAGTTAGTGCCTGTCCAGGCGCCTCAAACACCGTCAGGGGCTGTAAAACGCCCTTTGCCTCAGTCGGTCGACACAGACCCAGACACAGGCACTGATTCCAGTGGCGACGGTGACGAATCAACCGTATTTTCCAGTAGGGCCACACGTTATATGATTTTGGCAATGAAGGAGGCGTTACATTTAGCTGATACTACAGGTACCACTAAACAGGGTATTATGTGGGGTGTGAAAAAACTACCTATAGTTTTTCCTGAATCAGAAGAACTAAATGATGTATGTGATGAAGCGTGGGTTGCCCCCGATAAAAAGATGCTAATTTCAAAGAAGTTATTAGCTTTATACCCTTTCCCGTCAGAGGTTAGGGCGCGCTGGGAAACACCTCCTAGGGTGGACAAGGCGCTCACACGCTTATCTAAACAAGTGGCGTTACCCTCTCCTGAGACGGCCGCACTTAAAGATCCAGCAGATAGGAGGATGGAAAATATCCAAAAAAGTATATACACACATACAGGTGTTATACTACGACCAGCTATAGCGACAGCCTGGATGTGCAGTGCTGGAGTAGCTTGGTCAGAGTCCCTGATTGAAAATATTGATACCCTGGATAGGGACAATGTTTTACTGTCTTTAGAGCAAATAAAGGATGCATTTCTTTATATGCGTGATGCACAGAGGGATATCTGCACACTGGCATCACGGGTAAGTGCTATGTCCATTTCGGCCAGAAGAAGTTTATGGACGCGACAGTGGTCAGGCGATGCGGACTCAAAACGGCATATGGAAGTTTTGCCGTATAAAGGGGAGGAGTTATTTGGAGTCGGTCTATCAGATTTGGTGGCCACGGCTACAGCCGGGAAATCCACCTTTTTACCTCAAGCTACTCCCCAACAGAAAAAGACACCGACTTTTCAACCGCAGCCCTTTCGTTCCTTTAAAAACAAGAGAGCAAAGGGATATTCATATCTGCCACGAGGCAGAGGAAGGGGGAAGAGACACCAACAGGCAGCTCCTTCCCAGGAACAGAAGCCCTCCCCCGCTTCTACAAAAGCCTCAGCATGACGCTGGGGCTTCTCAAGCGGACTCGGGGGCGGTGGGCGGTCGTCTCAAGAATTTCAGCGCGCAGTGGGCTCACTCGCAGGTAGATCCCTGGATCCTGCAGATAATATCTCAGGGGTACAGGTTGGAACTAGAGACAGATCCGCCTCGCCGTTTCCTGAAGTCTGCTTTACCAACGTCCCCCTCAGAAAGGGAGACGGTTTTGGAAGCCATTCACAAGCTGTACTCTCAGCAGGTGATAGTCAAGGTACCTCTTCTACAACAGGGAAAGGGGTATTATTCCACTCTATTTGTGGTACCGAAGCCGGACGGCTCGGTAAGACCTATTCTAAATCTGAAGTCCTTGAACCTGTACATAAAGAAGTTCAAGTTCAAAATGGAGTCACTCAGAGCAGTGATAGCGAACCTGGAAGAAGGGGACTTTATGGTGTCCTTGGACATCAAGGATGCGTACCTCCACGTTCCAATTTACCCCTCACACCAGGGGTACCTCAGGTTCGTTGTACAAAACTGTCACTATCAGTTTCAGACGCTGCCGTTCGGATTGTCCACGGCACCTCGGGTCTTTACAAAGGTAATGGCCGAGATGATGATTCTTCTTCGAAGAAAAGGCGTATTAATTATCCCATACTTGGACGATCTCCTAATAAGGGCAAGGTCCAGAGAACAGCTAGAGAGGGGATTAGCACTGTCTCAAGAAGTGCTAAAACAGCACGGCTGGATTCTGAATATTCCAAAATCCCAGTTAATGCCGACAACTCGTCTGCTGTTCCTAGGGATGATTCTGGACACGGTTCAGAAAAAGGTTTTTCTCCCGGAGGAAAAAGCCAAGGAGTTATCCGAGCTTGTCAGGAACCTCCTAAAACCAGGAAAGGTGTCTGTACATCAATGCACAAGAGTCCTGGGAAAATTGGTGGCTTCTTACGAAGCAATTCCATTCGGCAGATTCCATGCACGAATTTTCCAGAGGGATCTGTTGGACAAATGGTCAGGGTCGCATCTTCAGATGCACCAGCGGATAACCCTGTCTCCAAGGACAAGGCTATCTCTTCTGTGGTGGTTGCAGAGTGCTCATCTATTGGAGGGCCGCAGATTCGGCATACAGGATTGGATCCTGGTGACCACGGACGCCAGCCTGAGAGGCTGGGGAGCAGTCACACAAGGAAGAAACTTCCAGGGAGTGTGGACGAGCCTGGAAACGTCTCTTCACATAAACATTCTGGAACTAAGAGCAATCTACAATGCTCTAAGCCAGGCAGAACCTCTGCTTCAAGGAAAACCGGTGTTGATCCAGTCGGACAACATCACGGCAGTCGCCCATGTAAACAGACAGGGCGGCACAAGAAGCAGGAGTGCAATGGCAGAAGCTGCAAGGATTCTTCGCTGGGCAGAGAATCATGTGATAGCACTGTCAGCAGTGTTCATCCCGGGAGTGGACAACTGGGAAGCAGACTTCCTCAGCAGACACGACCTTCACCCGGGAGAGTGGGGACTTCATCCGGAAGTCTTCCACATGCTGGTAACCCGTTGGGAAAGACCAATGGTGGACATGATGGCGTCTCGCCTCAACAAAAAACTGGACAGGTATTGCGCCAGGTCAAGAGATCCGCAGGCAATAGCTGTGGACGCGCTGGTAACGCCTTGGGTGTACCAGTCGGTGTATGTGTTTCCTCCTCTGCCTCTCATACCAAAAGTATTGAGAATTATACGGCAAAGAGGCGTAAGAACGATACTAGTGGTTCCGGATTGGCCAAGAAGGACTTGGTACCCGGAACTTCAAGAGATGATCACGGAAGATCCGTGGCCTCTACCTCTAAGGAGGGACTTGCTTCAGCAGGGTCCCTGTCTGTTTCAAGACTTACCGCGGCTGCGTTTGACGGCATGGCGGTTGAACGCCGGATCCTAAAGGAAAAAGGCATGCCGGAAGAAGTCATTCCTACTTTGATTAAAGCAAGGAAGGAAGTAACCGTGCAACACTATCACCGCATTTGGCGAAGATATGTTGCGTGGTGCGAGGATCGGAGTGCTCCGACGGAGGAATTTCAACTGGGTCGATTCCTACATTTCCTGCAATCAGGATTGTCTATGGGTCTCAAATTGGGATCTATTAAGGTTCAAATTTCGGCCCTGTCGATTTTCTTTCAAAAAGAATTGGCTTCAGTTCCTGAAGTCCAGACTTTTGTTAAGGGAGTGCTGCATATACAGCCTCCTGTGGTGCCTCCAGTGGCACCGTGGGATCTCAATGTGGTTTTGGAATTTCTAAAATCTCATTGGTTTGAACCACTAAAAAAGGTGGATTTAAAATATCTCACATGGAAAGTGACCATGTTACTAGCCCTGGCTTCGGCCAGGAGAGTGTCAGAACTGGCAGCTTTATCTTACAAAAGCCCATATCTGATTTTCCATTCGGACAGGGCAGAACTGCGGACTCGTCCGCATTTTCTCCCTAAGGTGGTGTCAGCATTTCATCTGAACCAGCCTATTGTAGTGCCTGCGGCTACAAGTGACTTGGAGGACTCCAAGTTACTGGACGTTGTCAGAGCATTAAAAATATATAGTGCAAGGACAGCTGGAGTCAGAAAATCTGACTCGTTGTTTATATTGTATGCACCCAACAAGATGGGTGCTCCTGCGTCTAAGCAGACGATTGCTCGTTGGATCTGTAGCACAATCCAACTTGCACATTCTGTGGCAGGCCTGCCACAGCCTAAATCTGTAAAGGCCCACTCCACAAGGAAGGTGGGCTCATCTTGGGCGGCTGCCCGAGGGGTCTCGGCATTACAACTTTGCCGAGCAGCTACGTGGTCAGGGGAGAACACGTTTGTAAAATTTTACAAATTTGATACTCTGGCTAAGGAGGACCTGGAGTTCTCTCATTCGGTGCTACAGAGTCATCCGCACTCTCCCGCCCGTTTGGGAGCTTTGGTATAATCCCCATGGTCCTTTCAGGAACCCCAGCATCCACTAGGACGATAGAGAAAATAAGAATTTACTTACCGATAATTCTATTTCTCGGAGTCCGTAGTGGATGCTGGGCGCCCATCCCAAGTGCGGATTATCTGCAATAATTGTACATAGTTATTGTTAACTAATTCGGGTTATTGTTTAGGAAGCCATCTTTCAGAGGCTCCTCTGTTATCATACTGTTAACTGGGTTTGATCACAAGTTGTACGGTGTGATTGGTGTGGCTGGTATGAGTCTTACCCGGGATTCAAAATTCCTCCCTTATTGTGTACGCTCGTCCGGGCACAGTACCTAACTGAGGCTTGGAGGAGGGTCATAGGGGGAGGAGCCAGTGCACACCACCTGATCGGAAAGCTTTACTTTTTGTGCCCTGTCTCCTGCGGAGCCGCTATTCCCCATGGTCCTTTCAGGAACCCCAGCATCCACTACGGACTCCGAGAAATAGAATTATCGGTAAGTAAATTCTTATTTTTTTAGTGTAATACCTTGGTGATCTTTATAGTGAATGCATCAAGTCGGGGCAGTACGGATGGTGTAATGATTAGCATTACTTCACAGCACTGAGGTCATGGGTTCGATTCCTACCATGGCCCTAACTGTGCGGAGTTTGTATATTCTCCCCGTACTTGTGTGGTTGTCCGCTGAGTACTCCGGTTTCCTCCCACAATCCCAAAAATATACTGGTAGGTTAATTGGCTCCAAACAAAATGAACCCTAGTGAATGTGTGTGCATGTGGTAGGGAATCTAGATTGTAAGCTCCACTGGGGCAGGGACTGATGTGAATGGGAAAATATTCTCTGTAAAGTGCTGCGGAATATGTGTGTGCTATATAAATAACTGATAATAAATAAATAATAAATCAAGTTCATTCATTTAAGGAACAAATCCTCATCTTCTTTTGATGTTGGCTGAGTTCTCATTTTGTCTCACTTTTTTCTAAGGGGAGACTTCTTGTCAGCGTAGCAACTTGGACATTTTATCTTGACAGGCTGACATCTATCAGATTTCATGAGGTATCTCCGTGTATGGCCGCACAGTATCGGGGTTCCTCCTCTGGGGAGGAGACCTTTCCCCATTTGTCTGCTGTGAAGAAACAGGGGAAATGTCTGTCAGTCGTCCACAGCAGTGCTTACACTGCCTGATGTGGCCAACTTGCAGCTTATCGCATCGGACAGACATGGACGATTTGGCACGTCCGACCGATCAATATTTACGGAGTGGTCGCGTAGATATACAGTACAGTTATCTGGGTGATCTGACAGATGGATCACACAGATAATTGAACAAGGTATTTAACCAAAAAGGCAACAAACTTTTTCCATCCTCACACATTGCTCGTGGTGCTGCGGGGTCTGCCGGGATGTCCTTTGTTGTGACTAGCCACGGACACTGTTTGCCGGAACATTTCCACCCAAGACAGAATAGTTTGTTTGGTGGTGCAGGTCTGTGGAAATTGTCCTGGAACCCAGTTGTTATGGATGCCAGGCAAGACCCACCATTCCGTTCTGCCGTATTATTTCGGAAATAAAGTTCCACATACCATGCACGTACTGGGATGGCATACTGTGGCATACCGGCTGTCACTCAACGTCTACTGCAACACATAATATACACAAGATATACACAATACAAGTTTTAGTTAACTTTAAAAAAAATAAATGTATACACCCTGTATAATGTATGGCCAGCATTAGTCAAGTACAGTGCTTTCAGACTGACAGTATAGGCTGAGCACAGATAAAGTAACTGAGGTATTAAGTCACTGGTGTACAAGCATAGATGTACATAACCTGGACTGTTGGTATGCTTTAATGCTTGAGCTTTAGAAGCACTGTGCTTGTAAAAGTGCATCCACACGATTTCTGCAGAGCAGCCTAGTGTGCGGCTGGATGGTCGTATATTCTGATTTGCCTGGATAACCATAGATTATCCTAATGCTTGGGTTGTGCAAACACTTCACACTGCCCCTTCAGGTCTTATTATGGGGCTATGTTTGTCTACAAACTATTTTTCAGCCTTTTTTCCTGCCAAGAGCCTTATATTACGGCAACCTCTTGGGTGTGATTCGTTGGGTCGACAGTGGCTAGGTCGACACCTGAAAGTGGTCAACATGACAAAAGGTCGATATGAGTTTTTTAAGGTTTTTTGGTATAGTTTTCTTCATAAAGTGACCGGGAACCCCAATTAGTGCACGTCGCATGGCTCGCCATGCTTCGTAGTCCACGTGGATCGTAAAGTATGAAAAAGTAAAAAAAAACCCAAACAAAACCTCATGTCGACCTTTTCATGAATCGACCTTTGCCATGTCACCTAATGCATATCCACCAATAGTGGTCGACCTAATGAGTGTCGACCTAAAGACCAGATACCCAACCTCAGCTGGGTTACTTTAGTTTTTGCGTGTTGTTAAGAACACCCGGTTATGTGATAAATTTGTGAATCGAGCTGTACCCAAAATTTTGTGCAATTATACAAACATCAAGATTACCGTAGACTGTTCATGAGTTGCCTTGTATGTTCGATACCTACTCCCCCCCCCACTCCATGTATGAAGAAAATATACAAATTTAAGATATAAAGCAATTCCTATGCTGTGTGTTTTGCTTGTAGTTGAGTTTTGCATGAATGCTATCACACATCCACATGTTAGTGGAGACTATGTAACTTGGTGTTCTCTGTGTTTTTTAGGTCGGAATGACAGCGGGGAGGAGAACGTCCCTATAGACCTCAGCAGAGGTAAGATAATGGAGCTAGTTTAATTAGCTCAGCGACGGTTTTTCCTGTGTAGACCTGTGAAACTTCTTAATATTTCCAGCAATTAATTTAGAACCTACTCTTTTTAAAACATTTTTTCAAATAATAGAGAATATTGGACACTGGGGAGAAAGATACAGCAAACCATAAAGCTGTTTCCAAAGAGAGGAATTATGAGGCTCGTATTTATTATTGGGGATTTTGTTTCACCTGACCGGAGGCAGGAGAAACAAAATCGCTGAAAGTACCATCTTTTTTGCCCCTGCCATTGTTAAAACACATGGATCCGGAGACCTGTGTCTTTTGCACAGAAACGGGTACATATTTCAGCTAAAACAACAGGAAGTTAATTGAATTGGGCGTAAAAAAAAACCATTGGACAAAAAAGTTGCAAAAAAATTGCTAATTGAATTCCTCCCAAAGTCTGGTCTGGACATGGATAAAACATGGATAAAACTGAACTTATTATCTTTCCCCCAGCCAGAGCAACACCCCCTACAAATATCTCTATCACTGTTGACAACACTATCATCTCCCCCGTTCCCCAACTCCGCTGCCTGGGCGTCACTCTTGACTCCTCCCTCTCCTTTGCACCCTACATCCAAGCTCTGGCGCAATCTTGTCGGTTCCAGCTACGCAACATTGCTCGCATCAGGCCATTTCTCTCCCAGAGTGCAACTAAACTTATCATCCACTCACTGGTCATCTCACGACTCGACTACTACAATGTGCTCCTCACTGGCCTCACTTGCTCCCACATCGCTCCCCTCCAATCTGTCCTCAACTCCGCAGCTAGGCTCATCTTCCTCTCCCGCCGCTCCACTTCTGCCACTCCCCTTCGACAAAATCTACACTGGCTCCCCCATTCCCCTACAGAATCCTCTTCAAACTCCTCACCCTCACATACAAGGCCATCTCTAATTCCACTGCTCCCTACATCTCCAACCTCCTCTCCCTTCATACTCCCTCCCACCCACTACGGTCGGCTGATGGCCGTCGCCTCTCCTCTGCCTTGGTCACTGCTTCCCATGCACGAGTTCAGGATTTTGCCCGTGCTGCACCCCTTCAGTGGAATGCGCTCCCCCGCTCCATTAGACTCTCCCCGACCTTGCAAAGCTTCAAACGGGCATTGAAAACCCACCTATTCATCAAAGCCTACCCCTCCAATGCATAACCTAGTCCTTAGGCTGCTCCTCCATCCCCCTGCCCCATGCCTTGGACATCTCTGCTTTGCTCGCATACCACCATCAGGCTTTTACCTGCTTGCTTGCACCTCATGTCATCTGTCTGTTGCCCCTCCCCACTAGATTGTTAGCTCTTCAGAGCAGGGCTCTCTTTCCTCTTGTCTAAGCCCTCTTCTTGACACATTTCACTCAGCGACCATCTTTACCTGCTTTTTCTCCTGCTGGTAAAGGCTCATCTCGATCTATGGCCGCCAGCCCCAAGTAGTACAATGATTTACTCCTTCGCTACTTACATCTAAGCTGTATTATGTTTTGAGAATTGTGTTGCTCTTTGTTACCTGCACTCCATTTTTGTTATTTATTTACTGTTATGCTAAGTTTTGTCTCCCTGTACTGTCCTTTGTACGGCGCTGCGAAACACTTGTGGCGCCCTATAAATAAAATGTAATAATAATAATAGATTTTGACAATATTAAGGCTGGTTGGTCAAAGCATAAAGTTGGATTAATGATGTATCTATTTCAATGTGTCTGTTGCCTGTATTTGTCTGTATTCACAGTATACCCATGTAATCCTGTCTGGAGAGTTCCTGGGTACAGTGTTCCAGAACTCTTGTGGTACCTCTTTTGGGTGGAGGGTTAGGGTAGGTTTAGATGAGTACCCCTGTCTGGATGCCGGTATCCCGTTCCCAATCCTATGTAGGTGTGTGCATATACATGTGTTTGGGCCAGACTAGATGGGCGAAGTGTCTCTTATCTGCAGTCAGATTCTATGGGGGGAATTCAAATGTTTGAAAAGTCGGTTGGGTGTCTGTTTTTTTCTGTCCCAACTGACTTTACAATTAATTGAATCTCCCCCAATGTTTCTATGTAGTCTTCACGCTAGGCCGTTTCAGCGGGGCATCACACTCTGCCTGATCTTAAAAGGGCAATATGCGCCTTGCCTTTATGGCGGTGCCTTGCTGGAACAGCCTTCCCTTTGCCGGCCCCACTCACAGTGTCCCGAGGGTGGGGAAAGTTGCGGT
Organism: Pseudophryne corroboree; assembly: GCF_028390025.1. Taxonomy (NCBI): domain Eukaryota; kingdom Metazoa; phylum Chordata; class Amphibia; order Anura; family Myobatrachidae; genus Pseudophryne; species Pseudophryne corroboree. The sequence goes on along the minus strand of NC_086444.1, from coordinate 87,590,240 downwards.
TTGCAGTCAGATGCTGTGTAAAGTACAGCTTGCTCATAGTGATTGGCACTGCTAGTATTGCATATGTTTTGTATTCTCCAAGCAAGGTAGTAAGCGGTTGTACTTTTCTAATTATAAATGCTAAGTTTTAGCGCCCTATTCAAACTGTTCAGCTTACCTGACAAGTCTGGAAAATAGATCCACAATTCAAGAAAAATACCACACACAACTAAAATACAAAGTCCTACTTGTCCTGTGTTATCATGGCTGTGTCCAGACAGTCAGATGCACATATGGTTTTGCAGATTTCTCGTATTACTGCCTGATTATTTCTCTTACGTTCTAGGGGATGCTGGGGACTCCAAAAGGACCATGGGGTATAGACGGGATCCGCAGGAGCTTGGGCACACTAAAAAGACTTTGGCTGGGTGTGAACTGGCTCCTCCCTCTATGCCCCTCCTCCAGACCTTAGACTTTGTGCCCAGGAGTGACTGGACACACACTAGGGGAGCTCTACTGAGTTTCTCTAGAAAGACTTTTGTTAGGTTTTTTATTTTCAGGGAGACCTGCTGGCTACAGGCTCCCTGCATCGTGGGACTGAGGGGAGAGAAGCAGTCCTACTTCTTCTTAGTTCAAGGGCTCTGCTTCTTAGGCTACTGGACACCATTAGCTCCAGAGGGTTCGATCACTTGGTTCGCCTAGCTGCTTGTTCCCGGAGCCGTGCAGTCACCTCCCTCGCAGAGCCAGAAGAAAGAATCCGAGTGAGTATTAGAAGAACCGAAGACTTCAGTGACGGCAGAAGACTTCAGTAACGAGGTACAGCGCAGGGGCAGTGCTGCGCTCCATGCTCCCACACACATCACCAACGGCACTCGCAGGGAGCTGGGGAGGGGGAACGCCCTGGGCAGCAGTTACTGAAGTATTGGAGACTGGTAAAAGTGATATTCGGTGCCCGGGCACCGTATAGCAGACCCCCGCCAGTATAATTTTTTTTAATTCAGGCGGGACTGAAGCGCGCCGGGAAGGGGCGGGGCTTAGCTGCACAGCTCACCAGCGCCATTTTCTTCTCTCCACAGCCGCTGCAGAGAACGCTGGCCCGGACCTCCAGGCTCCTCACACGTGAAAGGGAGGGGGGGGGGGGGGGGGGCACAGAATTTTTGGTGTTTTTATTATAATTGGTACAGCGCTGCTGACATATATTAGTGTGGTGTAATATATGGGCGCTGAGGTGTGAGCTGGCATACTTACTCTGTGTTTCTCTCTCTGGGCTTCCCTGTAGGCTGTCTCCTTTATTGGCCAGTGTGTGTGTTGGGTGTCAGTACTTCGTGTCTGCATGTCTGAGGCTGAGTGTTCCTCCCCGGAGGAAGTTACTGGGGGCGCTGAAAAGGAGCTGGAAATGGCTCTGTCGACGCAGTCGACTACTGATTGGGTTGCTATGTTGAGTACAATTAATGCTAATGTTGCTTTGTTGTCTAAGAGGTTGGATAAGTCGGATTCTCAGACACAGACATGGAGAAAATCCATGGAGGATGCTTTGGCTCAGGTGCAGACCCCCTCGGGGTCACAAAAACGTTCATTTACCCAGATGGTAGATACAGATGCTGACACGGACTCAGATTCCGATGTCGATTTTAATGAGGCTACGTTACACCCTAGGGTAGTTAAGAGTATTCAGTACATGATTGTGGCTATTAAAGATGTTTTACATATTTCTAACGAACCTGCGGTTCAGGAAACAAGGATTTGCCTATTTAAAGGGAAAAAACCTGAGGTGAAGTTTCCCCCTTCTCATGAAATGAGTGCTCTTTGTGAAAAAGCTTGGGAGTCGCCGGATAAAAGGTGGCAGATTCCCAAGAAAATTTTTATGGCGTATCCTTCCCCCTCTGATGACAGGGAAAAATGGGAGTCGTCTCCGAATGTCGACAAGGCTCTATCCCGTTTGTCCAAGAAGGTGGCGCTTCCGTCCCCTGACACGGCTGCTCTCAAGGACCCGGTGGATCGCAAGCTGGAAACGTCTTTGAAGGCCATTTTCGTTAATACGGGTGCATTGCTCAGACCTGCTGTGGCATCGGTATGGGTGAGTAGTGCTATTGCTAAATGGGCTGATAATTTAGCTTCTGATATGGATACCCTTGATAAAGATAATATTCTTTTGACTCTTGGTTATATCAAGGACGCTGCAGATTACCTGAAGGATGCAGCGAGGAATGTTGGCCTCTTAGGATCAAGAGCCAATGCCATGTCGGTCTCGGCCAGGAGGGCGCTGTGGATCCATCAATGGAATGCTGATGCCGACTCCAAGAAAAATATGGAAGCTCTTCCCTTCAAAGGTAGTGTCTTGTTTGGTGACGGCCTGGCTGACCTGGTGTCTACCGCGACTGCGGGTAAGTCATCTTTTCTTCCTTATGTTCCCACACAACAGAAAAAGGCACCCCATCAGCAGATGCAGTCCTTTCGACCTAATAAATACAAACTAGGAAAAGGCTCGTCCTTCCTCGCTTCCAAGGGTAGAGGAAGGGGAAAGAAGTCGCCTGCTGGATCAGGCACCCAGGACCAAAAGTCCTCCCCTGCCTCTACCAAATCCACCGCATGACACTGGGGCTCCCCTGCGGGAGTCCGGGCCTGTGGGGAGCCATCTCCGGATCTTCAGTCAGGTCTGGGTTCAATCAGCCCTGGATCCTTGGGTCTTAGACATAGTGTCTCAGGGGTACAAGCTGGAGTTTCAGGAAATGCCCCCTCACCGCTTTTTCATTTCGGCCTTGCCAGTGTCTCTGCCGGAAAGAGATGTGGTAAATGCTGCGATACAAAAGTTGTGTCAACAGAGGGTCATTGTTCCCGTTCCCCCGTCCCAACGGGGGGAGGGGTTCTATTCGAGCCTCTTTGTCGTACCGAAACCGGACGGTTCGGTCAGACCGATTCTGAACCTAAAATCCCTCAATCCATACTTGAAAACTTTCAAGTTCAAGATGGAATCTCTTCGAGCTGTGATCTCCAGCCTAGAAGGGGGGGATTTTATGGTGTCAGTCGACATAAAGGATGCCTACTTACACGTCCCGATATATCCTCCGCATCAGGCCTTCCTGAGATTTGCGGTGCAGGATTGTCATTACCAATTTCAGACGTTGCCGTTTGGGCTTTCCACGGCCCGAGGGTTTTCACCAAGATCATGGCAGAAATGATGGTTCTCCTTCGCAAGCAAGGGGTCACAATTATCCCGTACTTGGACGATCTCCTGATAAAGGCGAGGTCCAAGGAACAGTTGTTAAGAAATGTGGATCTTTCCCTGCGACAACACGGTTGGGTTCTAAATTTGCCGAAGTCTCAGTTGATCCCTGCCACTCGGCTGCCCTTTCTGGGCATGATTCTAGACACGGAGTTACAGAGAGTGTTTCTTCCGGAAGTCAAAGCTCTGGAAATACAGACAATGGTCAGGGAGCTTCTGAGGCCGACAAGTGTGTCGATTCATCAATGCACTCGGGTGCTAGGGAAGATGGTTGCGGCTTACGAAGCCATTCCGTTTGGCAGGTTTCATGCCCGGGTGTTTCAGTGGGATCTGCTGAACAAATGGTCCGGGTCTCACCTGCACATGCACCGGAAAATAAGTCTGTCTTCCAGGGCCAGGATTTCTCTCCTGTGGTGGCTACAAAGCTCTCACCTTCTAGAGGGACGCCGATTCGGAATCCAGGACTGGGTCCTGCTGACGACAGATGCAAGTCTCCGAAGCTGGGGCGCAGTCACGCAAGGAAGAAATTTCCAGGGAAAATGGTCAAACCAGGAATCTTGTCTCCACATAAATGTTTTCGAGTTAAGAGCCATTTACAACGGCCTGCTGCAAGCGAAGAGCCTTCTTCAGGGACGTCCTGTCCTGATCCAGTCAGACAACATAACAGCGGTGGCGTACGTAAACCGCCAAGGCGGAACAAGGAGCAGGGCGGCTATGGCGGAGGCCACAAGACTACTTCGCTGGGCGGAGCAGCACGTGAGCGCTCTGTCAGCAGTCTTCCTCCCGGGCGTGGACAACTGGGAAGCAGACTTCCTCAGCAGACACGATCTCCATCCGGGAGAGTGGGCTCTTCATCAAGAGGTGTTTGCAGAAGTGACAAGGCGTTGGGGAATTCCTCTGATAGACATGATGGCGTCTCGCCTCAACAAGAAGCTTCCGAGGTATTGTTCCAGGTCAAGGGACCCCCAAGCCAGTGCAGTGGACGCCCTGGTGACTCCGTGGGTGTTTCAGTCGGTGTATGTGTTCCCTCCGCTTCCTCTCATTCCAAAGGTGCTGGGGATCATACGACGAACAAGGGTTCAGGCGATTCTCGTCGTTCCAGATTGGCCACGCAGGGCCTGGTATCCGGATCTTCAGGAATTGCTAGTGGAAGATCCTTGGCCGCTTCCTCTAAGAGAGGACCTGTTACTGCAGAGGCCCTGCGTGTTTCCGGACTTACCGCGGCTGCATTTGACGGCGTGGAAGTTGAGCGCCAAATCTTAGCTCAAAAGGGTTTTCCCAGGGAGGTCATCCCCACTCTCCTTAAGGCTAGGAAGGAGGTTATGGCATGCATTTATCACCGTATTTGGAGAAAGTATGTTTCGTGATGTGAAACCAAAGCAGCTCCTGCAGAGGAGTTTCACTTGGGTCGGTTTCTCCATTTTTTGCAGACAGGCGTCGATGCAGGCCTGAAATTGGGTTCCATCAAAGTGCATATTTCGGCTTTATCTATTTTCTTTCAAAAAGAATTGGCCGTCCTTCCTGAGGTTCAGACTTTCGTGAAGGGAGTGCTGCATATCCATCCTCCATTTGTGCCGCCTGTGGCGCCGTGGTATCTTGAAGTGGTGTTGCAGTTTCTTATGTCTCACTGGTTTGAACCTTTGCGTAAGGTTGAGTTAAAGTTTCTCACTTGGAAAGTGGTCATGCTTTTGGCTCTGGCGTCTGCCAGGCGAGTGTCAGAGTTGGTGGCTTTGTCCCACAAGAGTCCATATTTGATCTTCCATTCGGATAGAGCAGAATTGAGGACTCGTCAACAATTTCTGCCGAAGGTGGTTTCTTCGTTTCACATTAACCAACCTATTGTGGTCCCTGTGGCTACAGATGCTGTGGCGGTTCCAAAGTCTCTTGATGTTGTAAGAGCTTTGAAAATTTACGTCGCCAGGACGGCTCTTACCAGGAAAACAGAGGCTTTGTTTGTCCTGTATGCTTCCAACAAGATTGGAAATCCTGCTTCTAAGCAAACTATTGCACGCTGGATTTGTAATACGATTCAGCATGCTCATTCTTCGGCTGGGCTACCGTTGCCGATGTCAGTGAAGGCCCATTCTACCAGGAAAGTGGGCTCATCTTGGGCGGCTGCCCGAGGGGTCTCGGCACTTCAACTCTGCCGAGCAGCTGTTGTAAAACTGCTAAGTTTTAAAAGTTTGATACCCTGGCTGATGAGGACCTCATGTTTGCTCAATCGTTGCTGCAGAGTCGTCTGCACTCTCCCGCCCGTTCTGGAGCTTTGGTATAGACCCTATGGTCCTTTTGGAGTCCCCAGCATCCTCTAGGACGTAAGAGAAAATAGGATTTTAATACCTACCAGTAAATCCTTTTCTCCTAGTCCGTAGAGGCTGCTGGGCGCCCATCCCAGTGCGGACTGTTCCTTGCAGTTGTATTGATACTGGTTACTTATGGTTACACGTGGTTGTGTATCAGTTATGTTCAGCTTGTTGCTGTTGTTAGTTCATACTATTATCTGGTTTCATGCTACTCCGGTTGTACGGTATGTTTGTGGTGTGGGCTGGTATGTTTCTCGCCCTTAGTTTAACAAAAATTCTTTCCTCGAAATGTCCGTCTCTCCTGGGCACAGTTCTTATAACTGAGGTCTGGAGGAGGGGCATAGAGGGAGGAGCCAGTTCACACCCAGTCAAAGTCTTTTTAGTGTGCCCAAGCTCCTGCGGATCCCGTCTATACCCCATGGTCCTTTTGGAGTCCGCAGCATCCTCTACGGACTAGGAGAAAAGGATTTACCGGTAGGTATTAAAATCCTATTTTATATTATGTGACTGGGAAGTACCTGGGGGAAGGAGCATCGACAGCCCTCGCTGTTAGTTAGAACAGTACCAATCTTGATGGGAGACCAGAATGCCGGATCTGACCACTGAAGTAACGCCATGTCATAAGTAGTTAGAATGCTGTTTTTTTTCTTGGTGTGATTCATGGACACCAAAAAAACCTGGGGCAGATGTTTTAAGCCTGGAGAAGACATAAAGAAGTGATAAAGCGGGGATAAGTGCAAGTTGATAACCGACCAGCCAATCAGCTCCAAACATGTAAATTGACAGTTATGAGCTGACTGGCTGGTGCGTTATCACCTTGCACTTATCACTGCTTATCACTTCTTTATGCCTTCTCCAGGCTTAATACATCTGCCCCCCTGTGCCTTATTGACACGTTTTTTTCACCTTTGTTTTATTTATATTTACTTAATTCTATGGAATGGCCTACTGATATATTGATGATGTTGCGTAGTTCTTCATCATAGACCGACTTGAGCAGTATAGCGCTGAAACTGCATTGAATTATAAATCAGTTCATTTTTGATTGAAGCGTTTTCCAGACGTGATGCAGTATATATGATACGGTATATTTTGCAGGCCTGTGATAAGGTATTCTAAAAATCGCTTATGTTTCTTTGCCAAACTAAAATAAGGGGATGTTTTGTCCTGGATGGAGGAAGTCAGGCAACGTAGCAATGTAAAATATTCGGTTTCATAGAAGCCAGTAGAGCAATGTATATAAAGTTATGTAATTCCCTGGGAGCAAAACCTCTCCGTGCACAATCTACTCATCCAGTGGAAACTAAACTGAGGAGGTGAATGAAAGATGGTGGGAAGTATGTACCGGGCTGCGGCATATGTCCGTCTGCAGCTAAGCGACTGAGCGTACAATCTGTTATTGGCCATTCATGAATCAGAATTGGCAAACACTGCAAGGAAGGGTATGGGTCATTAGGTCGACCACACTTAGGTCGACAGGCATTAGGTCGACCACTATTGGTCGACATGAGTTTTTTAAAACCTTTTTTTGGTGTCGTTTTCGTAAAGTGACGGCGGAACCCCAACTAGTGCACCGTGGCTCACTTTGTTCACCATGCTTTGGGCAAGGTGCCTCGCGCAGCTACCGCTGCGCTCTGCACAGGTTACCGTTCCCAATCGTAGTCCACGTGGATCAAAAAGTATGAAAGTTCAAAAAATGAAAAAGCGCATGTCAACCTAGTACATATTGACCTAGGGACCATGTCGACCTAATGCGTGTCGACCAATAGTGGTCGACACTGCGTGTTGTCGACCTAATGACCGTATCCTGCAAGGAATGACATCAGTAGAAATGCCATGTGTCATATTTTCCACCTTCATATACAGTACATGTGTGGATTCATTATTGCGTGTTGCACAAATATTATTGTGTTTCAGCTAATGGGATGTCGCTGTCTGACCTGTTATCTTTTTAAATTACAAAGCGGATATAGATTTCTCAGTGGCTGCTATTCCAAAGTGCCTTCTTAGGTATATTTGGATAATCAGTGCACGATTTTGTGCCAATAAAGCAGTGTCATTATCCCGTGTAAATGGTAATTCCACGCTCATCCTTACTCTTATCACAGGGGTGATAAGGTTAGTGTTTGTCAGGGTGCGGAGTCACACAAGACAGACTTCAGAGTAAACATTTTGTAGTGGACAAAACACAATAAAAACAAATATAAAAGCTATGTAAAGAGGCAATAGAAAATAGTAAATGGGTTCTATATGTTGTGTTCTGAAACCCATAGCAATCAATCAATAGTGTAACATAGCAGTGCGTGTCTCAATACAAGTACAATGGTCAGTAATATTTGTAATCACTAGTGTCCTCCTTTCCCTTTTACGCTGGTCCAGAGATGTCGTCGTAAGCCTTATAGGCAATGCAAAGCGCCGTTAGTGTGATCAGAAGTGATCTGGTTACTTGGCCCCAGGACTGAAGGACAACTGGGTCATGTCCAACTTGGTCACAGACGCATTGAGCTGATGTTGGTACTGACCATGTGACTCAGCCTGTGTGTGGCTGGCATTGTACCGAGACGCACACCCATATTGAGTAAACAGGGCTGTTCTGGCAGAACGTGGAAGGTAATTCATCTTCTGTTAAATAATATATCATTGCTCTTTTTACTCGCATGCCGTCTCATGCAGCTGCTTTCATTTTTTCTCTATCGTCCTAGTGGATGCTGGGGTTCCTGAAAGGACCATGGGGAATAGCGGCTCCGCAGGAGACAGGGCACAAAAAGTAAAGCTTTTCCAGATCAGGTGGTGTGCACTGGCTCCTCCCCCTATGACCCTCCTCCAGACTCCAGTTAGATTTTTGTGCCCGGCCGAGAAGGGTGCAATTCTAGGTGGCTCTCATAAAGAGCTGCTTAGAGAAAGTTTAGCTTAGGTTTTTTATTTTACAGTGATTCCTGCTGGCAACAGGATCACTGCAACGAGGGACAGAGGGGAGAAGAAGTGAACTCACCTGCGTGCAGGATGGATTGGCTTCTTGGCTACTGGACATCAGCTCCAGAGGGACGATCACAGGTACAGCCTGGATGGTCACCGGAGCCGCGCCGCCGGCCCCCTTGCAGATGCTGAAGTAAGAAGAGGTCCAGAATCGGCGGCTGAAGACTCCTGCAGTCTTCTAAAGGTAGCGCACAGCACTGCAGCTGTGCGCCATTTTCCTCTCAGCACACTTCACACGCAGTCACTGAGGGTGCAGGGCGCTGGGGGGGGGCGCCCTGGGAGGCAAATGTAAACCTATATAAAGGCTAAAAATACCTCACATATAGCCCCCAGAGGCTATATGGAGATATTTAACCCCTGCCTGTATTCACAAAATAGCGGGAGACGAGCCCGCCGAAAAAGGGGCGGGGCCTATCTCCTCAGCACACGGCGCCATTTCCTCTCACAGCTCCGCTGGTCAGGACGGCTCCCAGGTCTCTCCCCTGCACTGCACTACAGAAACAGGGTAAAACAGAGAGGGGGGGCAAATTTAATGGCAATATCTTGATATATATAAAGCAGCTATAAGGGAGCACTTATTATAAGGCTATCCCTGTCATATATAGCGCTTTTTGGTGTGTGCTGGCAGACTCTCCCTCTGTCTCCCCAAAGGGCTAGTGGGTCCTGTCTTCGTTTAGAGCATTCCCTGTGTGTCTGCTGTGTGTCGGTACGTGTGTGTCGACATGTATGAGGACGATATTGGTGTGGAGGCGGAGCAATTGCCAAATATGGGGATGTCACCTCCTAGGGGGTCGACACCAGAATGGATGCCTTTATTTATGGAATTACGGGATAGTGTCAACACGCTAAAGCAGTCGTTTGACGACATGAGGCGGCCGGACAATCAATTAGTGCCTGTCCAGGCGCCTCAAACACCATCAGGGGCTGTAAAACGCCCTTTGCCTCAGTCGGTCGACACAGACCCAGACACAGGCACTGATTCCAGTGGTGACGGTGACGAATCAACCGTATTTTCCAGTAGGGCCACACGTTATATGATTTTGGCAATGAAGGAGGCGTTACATTTAGCTGATACTACAGGTACCACTAAACAGGGTATTATGTGGGGTGTGAAAAAACTACCTATAGTTTTTCCTGAATCAGAAGAATTAAATGACGTGTGTGATGAAGCGTGGGTTGCCCCTGATAAAAAGCTGATAATTTCAAAGAAATTATTGGCATTATACCCTTTCCCGCCAGAGGTTAGGGAGCGCTGGGAAACACCTCCTAGGGTGGACAAGGCGCTAACACGCTTATCAAAACAAGTGGCGTTACCTTCTCCTGAGACGGCCGCACTTAAAGATCCATCAGATAGGAGGATGGAAAATATCCAAAAAAGTATATACACACATGCAGGTGTTATACTACGACCAGCTATAGCGACTGCCTGGATGTGCAGTGCTGGGGTAGTTTGGTCAGAGTCCCTGATTGAAAATATTGATACCCTGGACAGGGACAATATTTTACTGTCGTTAGAACAAATAAAGGATGCATTTCTTTATATGCGTGATGCACAGAGGGATATCTGCACACTGGCATCACGGGTAAGTGCTATGTCCATTTCGGCCAGAAGAGCTTTATGGACGCGACAGTGGACAGGCGATGCGGATTCCAAACGGCATATGGAAGTTTTGCCGTATAAAGGGGAGGAGTTATTTGGAGTCGGTCTATCAGATTTGGTGGCCACGGCTACAGCCGGGAAATCCACCTTTCTACCTCAAGTCACTCCCCAACAGAAAAAGGCACCGACTTTTCAACGCAGCCCTTTCGTTCCTTTAAAAATAAGAGAGCAAAGGGCTATTCATATCTGCCACGAGGCAGAGGTCGAGGGAAGAAACAGCAACAGGCAGCTCCTTCCCAGGAACAGAAGCCCTCCCCGGCTTCTACAAAAGCCTCAGCATGACGCTGGGGCTTCTCAAGCGGACTCGGGGACGGTGGGAGGTCGTCTCAAAAATTACAGCGCGCAGTGGGCTCACTCGCAGGTAGATCCCTGGATCCTGCAGATAATATCTCAGGGGTACAGGTTGGAATTAGAGACAGATCCACCTCGCCGTTTCCTGAAGTCTGCTTTACCAACGTCCCCTTCCGAAAGGGAGACGGTTTTGGAAGCCATTCACAAGCTGTACTCTCAGCAGGTGATAGTCAAGGTACCTCTTCTACAACAAGGGAAGGGGTATTATTCCACTCTATTTGTGGTACCGAAGCCGGATGGCTCGGTAAGGCCTATTCTAAATCTGAAGTCCTTGAACCTGTACATAAAGAAGTTCAAGTTCAAGATGGAGTCACTCAGAGCAGTGATAGCGAACCTGGAAGAAGGGGACTTTATGGTATCCTTGGACATCAAGGATGCGTATCTCCACGTTCCAATTTACCCCTCACACCAGGGGTACCTCAGGTTCGTTGTACAAAACTGTCACTATCAGTTTCAGACGCTGCCGTTTGGTTTGTCCACGGCACCTCGGGTCTTTACAAAGGTAATGGCCGAGATGATGATTCTTCTTCGAAGAAAAGGCGTATTAATTATCCCATACTTGGACGATCTCCTAATAAGGGCAAGGTCCAGAGAACAGCTAGAGATGGGATTAGCAATATCTCAAGAGGTGCTAAAGCAGCACGGATGGATTCTGAATATTCCAAAATCCAAATTAATGCCGACAACTCGTCTGCTGTTCCTAGGGATGATTCTGGACACTGTTCAGAATAAGGTTTTTCTTCCCGAGGAAAAAGCCAAGGAGTTATCCGACCTGGTCAGGAATCTCCTAAAACCAGGAAAGGTGTCTGTACATCAATGCACGCATCTTCAGATGCACCTGCGGATAACCCTGTCTCCAAGGACAAGGGTATCTCTTCTGTGGTGGTTGCAGAGGGCTCATCTATTGGAGGGCCGCAGATTCGGCATACAGGATTGGATCCTGGTGACCACGGACGCCAGCCTGAGAGGCTGGGGAGCAGTCACACAAGGAAGAAACTTCCAGGGAGTGTGGTCGAGCCTGGAAAAGTCTCTTCACATAAACATTCTGGAAATAAGAGCAATCTACAATGCTCTAAGCCAGGCGGAACCTCTGCTTCAAGGAAGACCGGTGTTGATCCAGTCGGACAACATCACGGCAGTCGCCCATGTAAACAGACAGGGCGGCACAAGAAGCAGGAGTGCAATGGCAGAAGCTGCCAGGATCCTTCGCTGGGCGGAGAATCACGTGATAGCACTGTCAGCAGTGTTCATCCCGGGAGTGGACAACTGGGAAGCAGACTTCCTCAGCAGACACGATCTTCACCCGGGAGAGTGGGGACTTCATCCAGAAGTTTTCCACATGCTAATAAACCGTTGGGAAAGACCAATGGTGGACATGATGCCGTCTCGCCTCAACAAAAAACTGGACAGGTATTGCGCCAGGTCAAGAGATCCGCAGGCAATAGCTGTGGACGCGCTGGTAACACCTTGGGTGTACCAGTCGGTGTATGTGTTTCCTCCTCTGCCTCTCATACCAAAGGTATTGAGAATCATACGGCAAAGCGGAGTAAGAACGATACTAGTGGCTCCGGATTGGCCAAGAAGGTCTTGGTACCCGGAACTTCAAGAGATGGTCACGGACGATCCGTGGCCTCTACCTCTAAGACAGGACCTGCTTCAGCAGGGACCGTGTCTATTCCAAGACTTACCGCGGCTGCGTTTGACGGCATGGCGGTTGAACGCCAGATCCTAAAAGGAAAAGGCATTCCAGAAGAAGTCATTCCTACCTTGATTAAGGCAAGAAAGGAAGTCACCGCGAAGCATTATCACCGCATTTGGCGGAAATATGTTGCGTGGTGCGAGGATCGGAGTGCTCCGACGGAGGAATTTCAACTGGGTCGTTTCCTACATTTCCTGCAATCAGGATTGTCTATGGGTCTCAAATTGGGATCTATTAAGGTTCAAATTTCGGCCCTGTCAATATTCTTCCAAAAAGAATTGGCCTCAGTTCCTGAGGTCCAGACTTTTGTCAAAGGAGTACTGCATATACAGCCTCCTGTGGTGCCTCCGGTGGCACCGTGGGATCTAAATGTAGTTTTAGATTTCCTCAAATCCCATTGGTTTGAACCACTAAAAAATGTGGATTTGAAATATCTCACATGGAAAGTGACTATGTTACTGGCCCTGGCGTCCGCCAGGAGAGTATCTGAACTGGCGGCTTTATCTTATAAAAGCCCTTATTTAATTTTCCATTCGGATAGGGCAGAGCTGCGGACGCGTCCGCATTTTCTCCCTAAGGTGGTATCAGCGTTTCACCTGAACCAGCCTATTGTAGTGCCTGCGGCTACAAGCGACTTGGAGGACTCCAAGTTGTTGGACGTTGTCAGAGCTTTAAAAATATACATTTCAAGGACGGCTGGAGTCAGAAAATCTGACTCGCTGTTTATACTGTATGCACCAAACAAGTTGGGTGCGCCTGCTTCTAAGCAGTCGATTGCTCGTTGGATTTGTAACACAATTCAACTTGCACATTCTGTGGCAGGCCTGCCACAGCCTAAATCTGTTAAGGCCCATTCCACAAGGAAGGTGGGCTCATCTTGGGCGGCTGCCCGAGGGGTCTCGGCATTACAACTCTGCCGAGCAGCTACGTGGTCAGGGGAGAACACGTTTGTAAAATTCTACAAATTTGATACCCTGGCAAAGGAGGACCTGGAGTTCTCTCATTCGGTGCTGCAGAGTCATCCGCACTCTCCCGCCCGTTTGGGAGCTTTGGTATAATCCCCATGGTCCTTTCAGGAACCCCAGCATCCACTAGGACGATAGAGAAAATAAGAATTTACTTACCGATAATTCTATTTCTCGGAGTCCGTAGTGGATGCTGGGCGCCCATCCCAAGTGCGGATTATCTGCAATACTTGTACATAGTTATTGTTAACTAATTCGGGTTATTGTTTAGGGAGCCGTCTTTCAGAGGCTCCTCTGTTATCATACTGTTAACTGGGTTTAGATCACAAGTTGTACGGTGTGATTGGTGTGGCTGGTATGAGTCTTACCCGGGATTCAAAATCCTCCCTTATTGTGTACGCTCGTCCGGGCACAGTACCTAACTGGAGTCTGGAGGAGGGTCATAGGGGGAGGAGCCAGTGCACACCACCTGATCTGGAAAAGCTTTACTTTTTGTGCCCTGTCTCCTGCGGAGCCGCTATTCCCCATGGTCCTTTCAGGAACCCCAGCATCCACTACGGACTCCGAGAAATAGAATTATCGGTAAGTAAATTCTTATTTTTTCTCTGCCATACTGGAACTGTAAATATTTCCTGTTTCTTTTGAGCTTCTATTAAAAGAATAATTTTTATCACTGAAGATGTTTTTTTTCTCTTTCTTTGTGTGGTGAAGGAAATAACTATTTTCATAGCCGACTTATTTTTTTTTGTGACAAAGATCTTTGTACCTTTATAATGGGTTGTTTCCTTTGGGTCCTGTTTCACTGCACCAGGTAAATTGGATGACCCCATATATAGGGCTGGCTGCAGAGAAGCCATCGTGCTATGTCTTTTACTATAGTTTTATATATAATATGTAGTGTATTAATGAAGTAAAGCCTTGGGGGAGTATATTTACTATCCATTGGTTTGCCAAAGCCGCAGATCAGCGGTTGCTTTGACCAACCAATGGATTGTAAATATACCCCCTGGAGTGACAAAGTTGGGGCAGTAAGGTGGCTTTCTACCCATTAGGTCCTCCAATGTGGAGGACCAGTTCCTTTCTTAGAAGTCCATTCCACGGATTGATGCTCAGAAACTGGGAATGGGGCTGGGAAATTTATTTATGTAAGAGCATTTAAAAAAAAAAATGAAAATGCCTACGTTTCTTTAAACGGGTTGGGTACGAGTTACTGGCGGTGAGGATGCCAGCGGTCAGAATACCAACAGCGGCATCCCGAATGCCACAATCCCAACAGGTTTGAGCAACTAAACTAACCCTACTCCTTACCCCCAACCCTCCCTCCTCGCAGCCTAACCCTAACAACCCCCCCTCCCCTTCCCCGCAGCCTAACTCTAACTCTTCCCATCATACTTACATTTGGGATTCCGGTATCGTGATTCTAACAGGTTTCGGTTCTCCGGCGCCGGTCTTCTGACCCTCTGCATCCTGTTTATCGGGGTGCCAACTACATCCCCTTTAAACTGCAGCTTTTTTTCATGCCAGTAATGACTGAAATACAGATCTTGAGCAGAATGCCATTGCAGTTGGTCTTATTGGGTGGTGGGGTTGTATGTTTGATAATATTGTATTATGTATGTACTTCAATAATTTACAGCCTACTTCCCATATCACTACATTGGGAAGAATACAGTATGAAATCCCACCTGTTCCATTAAACAGTGGGATCTTATGTACAATAATGCTGCCATACCCAGGGTGCCACAGGAAATTTGAATGACCTGCTCTTTGCTATGAAAAAGGACGTGCCTTTTACAAGAATTGGTGCTACCTACCTTACTAGTGGGTCCTGCTGTGGCACACAGCGCATGCGATCCATAACACTAGTTAAATAACTTCCATCAGGAAACAATTTTTTTTTATCTTGTTTAAAAAAATTATCTCTGATAATAAAAATAAATATATTTGTGTATTTTGAAAGTATACCTTTAATGTTTCCTGATACGTTTCTTACCTTATTA
Source organism: Pseudophryne corroboree (assembly GCF_028390025.1). NCBI lineage: Eukaryota > Metazoa > Chordata > Amphibia > Anura > Myobatrachidae > Pseudophryne > Pseudophryne corroboree. The sequence continues at coordinate 87,575,084 of NC_086444.1, read as the reverse complement.
AAGATGTGTTTCTGTGTGATGGTCTGGTGATGTGTCCGGAGCTGTTGCTACAACAGGAGTATAGACCAGGGTCTCTGAGTGTATGTTGGGAGCAGATACATGTATTGTTTTACTTTGGCTAAGGATATTACAAAGGTAATGCGTGTTGTCCTCACAACCAGTTGACTTTTTCAGTTGTAAGTCAGCTGGAATCCAAATCCGGGAAATCTACAAAGGTTACCGCTGGAAGGACTGGCCCACTCACAGACCTCAGTTGGGGTGTATGTGACGAACAGTCCTTCTTAATCAGATGGGAAACCTGCTGACGATATCCTGGTCAGGATTAGCTTCTCCACCAACCAGGCAAACCGTGTAGATGACGAGTTGTGCTGCTGCGAGCTGTTTGATTAGTGCCTCACAAATGCTCTTGTGATCTGCAGGGAGTGAGTTTTCTTTGTTAGGATATTTATGACCATATTCTAGAGTTATTCCAGTCCCTGTATGACTTCAGCAGTAACCGCTTTCCCATATCATAGCAGTTTCCTGGAGTCCTCACTCTTACATAGTGATGGCTCTATTTAGAGGACTGTTACAGCTTAGATCCTAAGCGAATGTAAGGCTTATTTACTATGACTAGTGTAACGTCTGCAGTGTTTCAGAGTGGATGTGACGGAAGCACGCTCTGTTTTATATCACTTTGCTTTTCTAGTAGCTCTGTGTGTCTTACATATTAAATACAGTTGAATACTGCTAACAAATACCTGTAAATCTATTAGAAATTGTTTATAAATTTGCATTTAGAGAATTAACCAGTTACTCTGAACCCATGCCAGTGTTGCATAGTGCCCTCAGCTCTGACAAATGTACACATATATACACCTATCCGCTCTGGTGCTAAAACAGCTTTGACACTTCGAGGCATGGACCACACAAGACCTCTGAAGGTGTCCTGTGGAATCTGGAAACAAGACGTTTGCAGCAGATACTTTAAGTCCTGTAAGCTGCATGGTGGGGCCTCCATGGCTCGGACTTATTTTTCCAGCATATCTCACAGATGCTCTACTGAAAGGGGCTACTGCCATCAGGGAATATAGTTGCCATGAGGGGGGTGATCTTGGTCTGCAATAATGTTTAGGTAGGTGGTACATGTCAAAGTAACATCCTCATGAATGCCAGTACCAAAGGTTTCCCAGCAGAACATTGCCCAAAGCGTCACACTACCTCCGTCGGCTTGCCTTCTTACCATAGTGCATCCTGGTGCCATGTCTTCCCCAGGTAAATGATGCACATTATGTAAAATAAATTATGATTCGTCAGGCCAGGCCACCTTTTCCATTGCTCCATGGTCCAATTCTAATGCTCACGTGCCCATTGTAGGCATTTTCGGCAGTGGATGGGGATCAGCCTGGACAGGTCATCGCCATATGAAGCAAGCTACAATGCACTGTTTTCTGGCACCTTTTTATCATACCCAGCATTAACTTTTTCAGCAGTTGTACTACAGTTGCTCTTTTTTAGGAGCAGACAGGCTAGCTTTGCTCAACATGCATCATGATCCGATTTACCGCCTGTCCTTCATTGGACCACTTTTGGTACGTAGTAAGCACTGCACACTGGGAACACCTCACAAGACCTGCCTGTTAGGAAATGCTCCTACCCAGTTGCCTAACCATCTCAATTTGACTTTTGGCAAAGTCGCTCAGATCCTTATGCTTGCCCATTTTTCAGGGACTGAGTATTCACTTGCTGCCTACCAACATTTGACATGTTCCATGTAACGAAACAATCAATTTTATTCAATATAGACTCTCCTACTCAATAATTGCTGTTAACTATTACAGGCTGGCTTTGCTAGTGACAGATTTGCTCCTCACCAGCTGATGGCGCTGCAGGGTCATTCTGGTAATGAGAATACAAGGGACTGAAGAGGGAGAGATGGACCTTGCTTGACGGATTACGTTGGGGCCTGTCTCAGGCTGAACATAATCACTATCAGCTATTTTGGGATAATACAGGTGCTTTTTTCATTTTGCTGTAGAGTGAAATATGGTTCTGTGGAGACAAATGGACACTACCATTAATATTGATCTACTTAAAAAAAAAAAAAAAAAAAAGAGTCTCGTGTACACAAACACTATCATACCGCCGCAACCTTGGTGTACTACCCCAAAAAATACAACTTTAAAATGTTGCAGGTAAAGTAGAGCCAGATAGCGACCAGCTGTGCGGTGCTCTGTGTGTTACCTACATGGAGGAATTGAGGTTTCCTGCGTTCCTCTTGTGCCACACTGTGATGGACATTTTATTCTCCTGCTGTACCTTACCCACCATTTTTTCCCATTTGGCACCAGATTAGCAGAATTCCTTGTTGGGATGAACCCAACTTGACCAAGAATCTTAATAGACGATTCAATGGATTTTTCTCTCTGCAGCTTTCCGGCGTCTTTATCCATGTACGAGGGAAGATTAAGGGAGGAATGAAAGTATCCACAATTTTTGAATGTTTGGTTTGGTTAGAGAACTCTGTCTAACATCCTGATGTGTTTTGTAATAGATTTAAAATGATTGATAAAAGACTAGCGGGTATCCGGAATTCGACCGTTTTTTAATTCGACACAATTCGACAGTCACATACCCTCCCGCCGGGACCCGAATTCGACATATTCAATAAAAAACAGATTCGACAGTCCCGCTGTCGAAAAACGGACCAATTGACGGATAAGTGCGTCCTGGATTTGACTTTTCGGACGGCACAAAAATGGTTTAAAAACCCTAAAAAAATTGCGTGGGGTACCCCCTCCTAAGCATATCCAGCCTCAGACTCTTTGAGCCGGTCCTGGTTGTAAAAATACGGGAAAAAAAATTGACAGGGGATCCCCCGTATTTTTAGAACCAGCACCGGGCTCTGCGTCCGGTCCTGGTGCAAAAAATACGGGGGACAAAAGACGTAGGGGTCCCCCGTATTTTTAACACCAGCACCGGGCTCCACTAGCTGGAAAGATAATGCCACAGCCGGGGGACACTTTTATACCGGTCCCTACGGCCGTGGCATTAAATCCCCAACTAGTCACCCCTGGCCGGGGTACCCTGGAGGAGTGGGGACCACTTAAATCAAGGGGTCCCCCCCCCCTCTAGCCACCCAAGGGCCAGGGGGGTGAAGCCCGAGGCTGTCCCCCCCCCCCCCATCCAAGGGCTGCGGATGGGGGGCTGATAGCCTTGTGTAAAATTAAAGAATATTGTTTTTTGCAGAACTACAAGTCCCAGCAAGCCTCCCCCGCATGCTGGTACTTGGAGAACCACACAACAAACAGATGAAGCGCCTGTGTCCGTTTACAGCAAACCAAAAAAAAATAAGAATATATGAATAAAACTGTGTAAGAGAGTTCTTAATTTCTCTTTGAAATAAACACACCTGAGCCCACGTTCGCTTCTCTCCAGGGGCTGTATACACCCCTGAGTTAGAACCATATTAATCACCAAAAAAAGAAAAGAGAATTGCGCTCATAGTGAGTCTCTAATAAATTCTAGTATTATAATATAATAGGATCAGAGCCGGTAAATAAATTAAAAATAATTTTCTCTGACGTCCTAGTGGATGCTGGGAACTCCGTAAGGACCATGGGGAATAGACGGGCTCCGCAGGAGACTGGGCACACTATAAGAAAGATTTGGTACTACCTGGTGTGCACTGGCTCCTCCCTCTATGCCTCTCCTCCAGACCTCAGTTAGATTTCTGTGCCCGGCCGAGCTGGATGCACACTAGGGGCTCTCCTGAGCTCCTAGAAAGAAAGTATATGTTAGGTTTTTTATTTTACAGTGAGACCTGCTGGCAACAGGCTCACTGCAACGAGGGACTAAGGGGAGAAGAAGCGAACCTACCTGCTTGCAGCTAGCTTGGGCTTCTTAGGCTACTGGACACCATTAGCTCCAGAGGGATCGACCGCAGGACCCGTCCTTGGTGTTCGTTCCCGGAGCCGCGCCGCCGTCCCCCTTACAGAGCCAGAAGCAAGAAGATGGTCCGGAAAATCGGCGGCAGAAGACTTCAGTCTTCACCAAGGTAGCGCACAGCACTGCAGCTGTGCGCCATTGCTCCTCATACACACTTCACACTCCGGTCACTGAGGGTGCAGGGCGCTGGGGGGGGGGGCGCCCTGAGCAGCAATAAAATCACCTTGGCTGGCAAAACTACCACAATATATAGCCCGAGAGGTTATATATGTGGTAATTACCCCTGCCAGAATACAGAAAAAAGCGGGAGAAAAGTCAGCCGAAAAGGGGCGGAGCCATCTCCCTCACAGTTCCGCTGGAAGGAAGCTCCCTGACTCTCCCCTGCAGTCTACACTACAGAAAAGGGTAAAAAAGAGAGGGGGGGCACAAATTTGAGGCGCAGTAAATATTATAGCAGCTATAGGGGACATAATTCAGTTAGTCCCCTGCATTATATAGCGCTCTGGTGTGTGCTGGCATACTCTCTCTCTGTCTCCCCAAAGGGCTTTTGTGGGGTCCTGTCTCCTTTAAGAGCATTCCCTGTGTGTGTGTGCGGTGTGTCGGTACGGCTGTGTCGACATGTTTGATGAGGAGACTTATGTGGAGGCGGAGCAGATGCCGATAAATGTGATGTCACCCCCTGCGGGGCAGACACCTGAGTGGATGGACTTATGGAAGGAATTACGTGCAAGTGTCGACTCCTTACATAAAAAATTTGACGACATGCCAAATGCGGGACAGCCGGCTTCTCAGCTCGTGCCTGCCCAGGCAATTCAAAGGCCATCAGGGGCTCTAAAACGCCCACTACCTCAGATGGCAGACACAGATGTCGACACGGATACTGATACCAGTGTCGACGATGATGAGTCAAATTTAATGTCCACTAGGGCCATTCGTTGCATGATTGAGGCAATGAAAGAGGTTTTACACATTTCTGATATAAACCCAGGTACCTCTAAAAAGGGTATTATGTTTGGGGCGAAAAAACTACCAGTAGTTTTTCCCCCATCTGAAGAATTAAATGAAGTGTGTGAAGAAGCGTGGGCTTTCCCTGATAAAAAATTGGTGATTTCAAAAAAATTACTAATGGCGTTCCCTTTCTCACCAGAGGATAGGTCACGTTGGGAAACTCCCCCTAGGGTGGATAAAGCGCTCACACGTTTGTCTAAAAAGGTGGCACTACCGTCTCCGGATACGGCCGCCCTAAAGGAACCTGCTGATAGAAAGCAGGAGGCTATCCTAAAGTCTATATATACACACACTGGTGTTATACTGAGACCGGCTATTGCTTCAGCGTGGATGTGCAGTGCTGCTGCTGCTTGGTCAGATTCCCTGTCAGAAAATATTGACACCCTGGACAGGGACACTATATTGCTAACCCCGTAGAGCATATAAAAGACTCAGTCTTGTACATGAGAGATGCACAGAGGGAGATCTGCCGGCTGGCATCTAGAATAAGTGCATTGTCCATTTCTGCTAGTAGAGGCTTATGGACTCGGCAGTGGACAGGGGATGCAGATTCTAAAAGGCACATGGAAGTTTTGCCTTATAAGGGTGAGGAGTTATTCGGGGATGGTCTCTCAGACCTTGTTTCCACAGCAACAGCTGGGAAGTCAGCATTTTTGCCCCATGTCCCCTCACAGCCTAAGAAAGCGCCGTATTATCAGGTACAGTCCTTTCGACCCCAGAAAAACAGACGGGGAAAAGGCGGGTCCTTTCTGTCTAGAGGCAGAGGAAGGGGAAAAAAGCTGCACCACGCAGCAGGTTCACAGGAACAAAAGTCCTCCCCCGCTTCTTCCAAATCCGCCGCATGACGGTGGGGCTCCACAGGCGGAGCCAGGTACGGTGGGGGGCCGCCTCAAAAATTTCAGCGATCAGTGGGTTCGCTCACGGGTGGATCCCTGGATCCTTCAAGTAGTATCTCAGGGGTACAAGCTGGAATTCGAGGCGCCTCCCCCCCGCCGTTTCTTCAAATCGGCCTTACCGACAACTCCCTCGGGCAGGGAGGCTGTACTAGAGGCAATTCACAAGCTGTATTCCCAGCAGGTGATAGTCAAAGTACCCCTACTTCAACAAGGACGGGGTTACTATTCCACACTGTTTGTGGTACCGAAACCGGACGGTTCGGTGAGACCCATTTTAAATTTGAAATCCTTGAACACATACATAAAAAGATTCAAGTTCAAGATGGAATCGCTCAGGGCGGTTATTGCAAGCCTGGACGAGGGGGATTACATGGTATCCCTGGACATCAAGGATGCTTACCTGCATGTCCCAATTTACCTTCCTCACCAGGAGTACCTCAGATTTGTGGTACAGGATTGCCATTACCAATTCCAGACACTACCGTTTGGACTGTCCACGGCACCGAGGGTGTTTACCAAGGTAATGGCAGAAATGATAATACTCCTTCGAAAAAAGGGAGTTTTAATTATCCCGTACTTGGACGATCTCCTAATAAAGGCGAGGTCCAGGGAGCAGTTACTGGTCGGAGTAGCACTATCTCGGGAAGTGCTACAACAGCATGGCTGGATTCTAAACATTCCAAAGTCACAACTGGTTCCTTCCACACGCTTACTGTTCCTGGGGATGATTCTGGACACAGAACAGAAAAAAGTGTTTCTCCCGCAGGAGAAAGCAAAGGAGCTGTCATCTCTAGTCAGAGACCTCCTAAAATCAAAACGGGTATCGGTGCATCACTGCACACGAGTCCTGGGAAAAATGGTGGCTTCGTATGAAGCAATTCCATTCGGCAGGTTCCATGCAAGGACCTTCCAGTGGGACCTCTTGGACAAGTGGTCGGGATCGCATCTTCAGATGCATCAACTGATAACCCTGTCTCCAAGGACCAGGGTGTCTCTACTGTGGTGGCTGCAGAGTGCTCATCTTCTAGAGGGCCGCAGATTCGGCATACAGGACTGGGTCCTGGTGACCACGGATGCTAGCCTTCGGGGCTGGGGCGCAGTCACACAGGGAAGAAATTTCCAGGGACTTTGGTCAAGTCAGGAGTCGTCCCTACACATAAACATTCTGGAACTGAGGGCCATTTACAATGCCCTAAGTCAGGCAAGGCCCCTGCTTCAAAACCAGCCGGTTCTGATCCAATCAGACAACATCACGGCAGTCGCCCATGTAAACCGACAGGGCGGCACAAGAAGCAGGGTGGCGATGGCAGAAGCCACAAGGATTCTCCGATGGGCGGAAAATCACGTACTAGCACTGTCAGCAGTGTTCATTCCGGGAGTGGACAACTGGGAAGCAGACTTCCTCAGCAGACACGACCTACACCCGGGAGAGTGGGGACTTCATCCAGAAGTCTTCCTACTGTTGGTAAACCGTTGGGAAAGGCCACAGGTGGACATGATGGCGTCCCGCCTCAACAAAAAGCTAAAGAGATATTGCGCCAGGTCAAGGGACCCTCAGGCGATAGCTGTGGACGCTCTAGTGACACCGTGGGTGTACCAGTCGGTTTATGTGTTCCCTCCTCTGCCTCTCATACCAAAGGTACTGAGAATAATAAGAAGGCGAGGAGTAAGAACGATACTCGTGGTTCCGGATTGGCCAAGAAGAGCTTGGTACCCGGAACTTCAAGAAATGTTATCAGAGGACCCATGGCCTCTACCGCTCAGACAGGATCTGCTACAGCAGTGGCCCTGTCTGTTCCAAGACTTACCGCGGCTGCGTTTGACGGCATGGCGGTTGAATTCCGGATCCTAAAGGAAAAGGGCATTCCGGAGGAAGTCATTCCTACGCTGATAAAAGCCAGGAAAGAAGTAACCGCAAACCATTATCACCGCATTTGGCGAAAATATGTTGCGTGGTGTGAGGCCAGGAAGGCCCCTACAGAGGAATTTCAACTGGGTCGTTTTCTGCACTTCCTACAGTCTGGAGTGACTATGGGCCTAAAATTGGGTTCCATTAAGGTCCAGATTTCGGCTCTATCGATTTTCTTCCAGAAAGAACTGGCTTCACTGCCTGAAGTTCAGACTTTTGTAAAGGGAGTGCTTCATATTCAGCCCCCTTTTGTGCCTCCTGTGGCACCTTGGGATCTCAATGTGGTGTTGAGTTTCCTAAAATCACATTGGTTTGAACCACTTAAAACCGTGGATCTGAAATATCTCACGTGGAAAGTGGTCATGTTATTGGCCTTGGCTTCGGCCAGGCGTGTGTCAGAATGGGCGGCTTTGTCATGTAAAAGCCCTTATCTGATTTTCCATATGGATAGGGCAGAATTGAGGACTCGTCCCCAGTTTCTCCCTAAGGTGGTATCAGCTTTTCACTTGAACCAACCTATTGTGGTGCCTGCGGCTACTAGGGACTTGGAGGATTCCAAGTTACTGGACGTAGTCAGGGCCTTGAAAATTTATGTTTCCAGGACGGCTGGAGTCAGGAAAACTGACTCGCTTTTTATCCTGTATGCACCCAACAAAATAGGTGCTCCTGCTTCTAAGCAGACTATTGCTCGCTGGATTTGTAGCACAATTCAGCTGGCGCATTCTGCGGCTGGATTGCCGCATCCTAAATCAGTGAAAGCCCATTCCACAAGGAAGGTGGGCTCATCTTGGGCGGCTGCCCGAGGGGTCTCGGCTTTACAACTTTGCCGAGCTGCAACTTGGTCAGGGACAAACACGTTTGCTTAATTCTACAAATTTGATACCCTGGCTGAGGAGGACCTTGAGTTCTCTCATTCGGTGCTGCAGAGTCATCCGCACTCTCCCGCCCGTTTTGGAGCTTTGGTATAATCCCCATGGTCCTTACGGAGTTCCCAGCATCCACTAGGACGTCAGAGAAAATAAGATTTTACTCACCGGTAAATCTATTTCTCGTAGTCCGTAGTGGATGCTGGGCGCCCATCCCAAGTGCGGATTGTCTGCAATACTTGTATATAGTTATTGCCTAACTAAAGGGTTATTGTTGAGCCATCTGTTGAGAGGCTGTTATATTTCATACTGTTAACTGGGTATAATATCACGAGTTATACGGTGTGATTGGTGTGGCTGGTATGAGTCTTACCGGGGATTCAAAATCCTTCCTTATTGTGTCAGCTCTTCCGGGCACAGTATCCTAACTGAGGTCTGGAGGAGGGGCATAGAGGGAGGAGCCAGTGCACACCAGGTAGTACCAAATCTTTCTTATAGTGTGCCCAGTCTCCTGCGGAGCCCGTCTATTCCCCATGGTCCTTACGGAGTTCCCAGCATCCACTACGGACTACGAGAAATAGATTTACCGGTGAGTAAAATCTTATTTAATCAGTAATCTACTAAAAATAACATGAGTATATAAAAGCCATTGAATACTTAATACATCCTATATAAACAAGCTGAGAGGTTACTTGCTGGCCAGCAGTGTTTAATAGCAAAATAGATTGTAAGTAGAATAGAACTTCTCTTCTGAGCAATCAGTGCACTGGATAAATTGTGCCGTGTTCAAACAGCATATAGCTACTTTAGTATCAGTCAGTAAATGAACTTTAGCGCACTGAAGTGGAGATATAACGGCTCTAGATAAATGTTACAAGTGTCCGTTTACCTCCTTTTAAGAGACAGCAGTGTGGTCCTACCCACAGTACCGAGCGTCCTTGGGTATGATTGTCTGTCCACGGGGGTTTGCCTTTTCCGTCACCCGCTGAACATGCCAAGTTGATCCACGGAGGAAATGTGGAGGACACTTGATGCTGACGTTTCATCCAGCATAGGTAAACGGCTTACGGCGGGATGGACAGGTAGCAGAGTCCAATTGAAATCCCGCTCCGCTGGGCCGTGTTTCTCCGTCTATACCACTGACACTGCTGCAGCTCCGGTGGAGTGGGCGGAGACTGACGCGTTTCGTCACGAAGCCACGTGACTTTCTCAAAGTAAAGACTTGGAGAACCACAACTACCAGCATGCGGGGGTGAAACGGGCCCGCTGGTACCTGTAGTTCTTCTGCAAAAAAAATACCCAAATAAAAACAGGACACGCACACAGTGAAAGTAAAACTTTATTACATACATGCCGACACACACACACTTTTATTTGGGTATTTTTTTTGCAGTAGAACTACAGGTACCAGCGGGCCCGTTTCCCCCCGCATGCTGGTACTTGTGGTTCTCCAAGTACCAGCTTGCGAGGGAGGCTTGCTGGGACTTGTAGTTCTTCTGCAAAAAAACCCAATATTCTTTTATTTTACACAAGGCTATCAGCCCCCCATCCACAGCCCATGGATGAGAGGGACAGCCCCGGGCTTCACCCCTGGCCCTTGGGTGGCTGGAGGGGGGGACCCCTTGATTTAAGGGGTACCCCGGCCAGGGGTGACTAGTTGGGGATTTAATGCCACGGCAGCAGGGACCGATATAAGTGTCCCCCGGCTGTGGCATTATCTTTCCAGCTAGTGGAGCCCGGTGCTGGTGTTAAAAATACGGTCGACCCCTACGTCTTTTGTCCCCCGTATTTTTTGCACCAGGACCGGACGCAGAGCCCGGTGCTGGTTCTAAAAATACGGGGGATACCCTGTCAATTTCCCCCCCGTATTTTTACAACCAGGACCGGCTCAAAGAGCCCGTGGCTGGTTATGCTTAGGAGGGGGGGACCCCACGCATTTTTGTTCAGGATTTTACCCACTTCCCACTGAAAACCATGCTCTCTCTATTTTAGTCAGTAAAAAAAAAAATATTCTTTTAAAAAAAATACAGGTTGAGTATCCCTTATCCAAAATGCTTGGGACCAGAGGTATTTTGGATATCGGATTTTTCCGTATTTTGGAATAATTGCATACCATAATGAGGTATCATGGCAATGGGACCTAAATCTAAGCACAGAATTCATTTATGTTTCATATAAACCTTATACACACAGCTTGAAGGTCATTTTAGCCAATATTTTTTATAACTTTGTGCATTAAACAAAGTGTGTCTACATTCACACAATTCATTTATGTTTCATATACACCTTATATACACAGTCTGTAGGTCATTCAATACAATATTTTTAATAACTGTGTGTATTAAACAAAGTTTGTGTACACTGAGCATCAAAAAACAAAAGTTTCACTATCTCAGTCTCGCTCAAAAAAGTCCATATTTCGGAATATTCCGTATTTCGGATATTTGGATATGGGATACTCAACCTGTATAAATAATACTTGTGGCTCCTAATAGACAAACCAAGTAGATAATCCCTTCTAATATAAATAGATATGCTATTAGCAATAAAAAAAAACACAAAAAAACCCATGTTTTTAATTTTTTTTATTAGATTCCGCCAGCAAAGTGAGTCGGAATGAAATTGACGAAATTACTGTCAAAAAGCACTGTTGTCGAATCGACATTCTTCAATTGAATATACTTTTGTCGAAAAGCCGCATTTTTACCACTGCAGACGTCGAATTTTAAAAATGTCGAATTGCAAAAAGTCGAATCTGAAACGTCCGTTTTTTTTGTCGAAAAGTACTGTATTGCATTGTCGAATCCAATTCGACATGTTTTTTTTGTCGAAAATGCCCCGTTTTTCGACTTTCACGGCAATTCGACTGCAATTGCTTATACCCCTAGATCTGAATCTTTGTCTGGGCTGACTGGACATGAAAGGATTGGGACATTGTCATTATGCGTGGTCTGCCATCTGATTGTTCAGTGATGCAGTAGTTCTCACCTTCCTATCTATTCATTATTTTTTCCCCCCATCTCACCACCCTGTATGCCAGTGTATCCGTATGGTAAGTTATATTAATGCTTCTGCTTTGGTTTAGTGTTCCTTGAATGGGTGTGTCATGTCTGAAAGTTGTAACCTCTTGTGTGTGTGTTTTTTTTTTTTTTTGTGCCATGGATTCGGTTCTGTCTTGCTGGGCTGTTACGGAGAGCTGCCACAACTGAGATTTGCTTCTGTTAGAGAAATCAAAATAGTTTTCCGCTTTTATAATAGTATCTGAAAGCATTCTCTGTAACGCCTAACTAAAAGGTTTTCTTTCATTCAGATAAATGTAAGTGCACTGAAAGACATTATTGTATGATTCGTGGGACTTGTGTATCTGATAAATGCTGTGCCCTGTAGCTTAAATACATCCACATCCTGTGAGGATCTACATAGATTTATACACTCTAACACTTATGACATGCATAATTCATCTATACAAAAATGTACCTGCACTTTTAAAGTGAAATCAATATGGTATAGCCACATGGCAAAATCATAGATAAGAATTATTATTATCCTTTATTTATATGGCGCCACAAGGGTACTGCAGTGCCCAATTACAGAGTACATATGCACATAAAGCAGGAAAATAGTGACCTACAGTTGAAGACAATATAGGACAAGTACAGGGTAACTAAACATAATTACATCAGTAGACAACACTGAGATAAGTATCAAGGTGGCCGAAAACTGCAGGATTTGGGCAGTTGAGGATTCTTAAAGTAAGAAAAGGATAATCACATGATGGAAGAGGACCCTACTTGTGAGAGCTTACATTCTAAAGTGGAGGAGCAGACAGACTGGGGTGACTCCGATGTGGTAGATCGAGCGTGGGACAGAGGGTTAGGATGAGATTTGGCTGGGTTTGGTAAGGAAGTGGGTCATTTGAAGTTCTGTAGAGAGGTGGAGAGTCTGAGGGGAAGAGGTAGAGAATCCCAGAGAAAGGGAGCAGCACGTGAAAATCTTGGAGATAGGAGTGGGAGGAAGTAATCGGAAGACAGCGTGCACTAGCAGAGCGAAGAGGACGGGTGGGAGAGTAAAGGGCGATAAAGTCGGAGATGTAAATGGGAGAGGAGTGGGTGAGGACTTTGTTAGCGAGTGTGAGAAGTTTGAATTGGATTCTGAAAGGGAAGGGAAGCCAGTGAAGGGCTTGTAGGAGAGGGGAAGTGGATGTGGTGCGTTTGGTGAGGAAGATGAGACGGGCAGCAGCATTGAGGATAGATTGGAGTGGAGAGAGGTAATTGTCAGGGAGGCCAGATAGGAGGAGATTACAGTAGTAGTAATAATAATAATAATAATAATCAGTAAGTGGATAATGGTCTTTGTGGCATCCTAGGTGAGAAAGGGTCTGATCCTGGAAATGTTTTTGAGAAGAGAATGACAGCTTTGTGAGAGGTGCTGAATGTGTGGTTTGAAGGAGAGGGAGGCGTCAAGGATTACGCAAAAATGAGATAGTCGTGCCATCAATGGATTTTGAGATTGTGGGAGGTGAGGTTGTGTGGGAGAAAGCAATTTATTACTAACACATACAGAGTTCTGGCAGTCCAGTAAGCTTATGTGGCTGCTGCTACAATTACAAGTTAAGCCACACGTGTGAGGATACGGATTCTCTGATCACTCAGGTAAACAGTTTAGTAAAGTGGCAAATGCCCTTTATTGTAAATATACACACACACTGCACAATAACATTAACAATTGCAAGCCAGGGTGGTATTTTACTTACTAAATCCCCACAGTAGTTTAGGATTACAGATGCCTACGATCTCCTGCTGTTACACGCTGGCAGTATTCTGGTGTCTCCTGACCTGAATTACCAGCTCACACAGCGCCCTTCGCCACGGATTCTCGCCACTGAGGGCACCGCAATGCCTAGTCAGCGCCTGCACTTCAGATGTACATGCACTCTCTCTGACCTTCTGTGCAGATCTCTCCCACACCAGTAGAGCTCACTCCTCTTGTTATACCCTCTCCTGTCTATGCATCGCACAAGCTGGTCAGTTAGGAGGTCACAGAGGAGTGGAGACGAGGTGTCTGGGTTCCTGTACACAATGGGGTGTATAGGATCAGATTACCTGCAGGCTCATACATAACCTGTTTACTACTTACCTACTCATCCTGATCACATCTGATTTTACAGTTAGGGGACTTACATTACAATGAACTTTACTATGTTAAATAACACTCTGGAATAGACTTATTCCTGTTAATAATTACACACATTGAACACAGTGTAAACAAATAAAATACATGTTCCACATATAACAGATAAAATATAACTGTACAATATAATAACACAATACAATATTGCCTAGCATATAACTCAATACATATTGACAATTAGTCGAGTCCGTGGGTAGGACCAGGGCTAGGAAAGTAACCACGTGGCGTTTACCACTGTGCGACACGATGCGCAGGCTGTGTCGTCATAACACGTATGAATACAGTATGGTGTTCTGGAACTTGTGTTTAACCTTCGAACATACGCAGATCTGGATGAGTGTTTGCCAGATAGTAACATCCCCAAAAAGATGGTAACTGCTCCATTCTGCTCCAGTAACCTCCGGGTATTATGATCATTTGGCCACCTGGTAGCTGATTTCTGTGATACACTGTTGAACTGCCTGAAAGGTTATGATAATAATCGTCAAAAGATGAAAACAGACAGATAATGTCTCTCATGCTCAAACGGTACTGACGCATTTCGTCTTACCTACAATACTTTTTCAAAGATAGGTTTACTTCCCCACTGACTGCTCTTTTATATGAATAGCAATCGGTAATGTCTTACAGGGTCATTCAACACACTTTTTGTTCAAATTTTACCTCACCCGCTCAGATTTTGTTCAAATTTGGTATATGGAGAGTATATATGTAGTCTAAGAAAAATACAAAATTTTATTCAAATATCTCATGCCTTTTCCAATTTATGGCAATGTAAAGTTCTCAAAAATCTGTCAAAAACGCACAACCAGTGTATTTTCAAATTGCCATAGCAGCTCTCCTAATTAAGCTAGAGAAGTGGGAGTGGTGTCATTTTAAAGTGTGTTTTTATACAATTTTCTATGATCTACCGCACAGCAGGTTTTGTGAGGAAAAAGGTTTTCCAAATTCAAACTGAAATTTTTGATCATGATTATCTCAAAAAGTGTGTCGACAAAAAAGTTACAAAAGTTAAAAAAATTTAGGGAATAGTCTGTACTAATGTTAAATGTTTGTAAAAACATTTGTCAAAATTTAACAGTGGGAGGATAATGGGTTTATAGTTAAAAATAATTTTAAAGCAAGGTAGTTTATGCAAAAAAGCTGGGTATATTACAAGTAATAATAGATTGATGGCTTCATTAGTTTAATTAACGCTAAAGGTGCTTACGCACGGTGAGATATTGACTATCTCCGATTTTGACTTGAACGCCCCGGAGCCCTGAACCACCAATACTGACTATATTTACTTGAGATCCAAGATCTTTATTTAGGATCCACCTCCTAAAAGTATTAAATATATAGGACTATAGAGTGTTTTTATAATAATTTTGAAATGTGTGATTTTTATTGTATTGTGACCGGTCAATTATAACTTTTTTTTTAAATTCAATATATTATTTAATTATAGGAGTTGGACTCATTTGAGTTCTTGCCGCACCGTTTCCCAGATTGTCATAGCGCAGGGGCAAGGATGTTCGTTTTCTTTACTTTAAATTTTGACTGCGAGATTTTGACTAAATGTCAATTTTGACTATACTTTGTACTAGATTGTACACTCAACAGACAAGATTGACTTGCCTGCACAATCTATCTTTTCTTGCGATACTGATTCCACGGGACCGCGCATCGGTATCGCAAGCTGTGTACACACTGTGCGGTTTGCACGAACTTTCCTTACGATTTTGACGATACAGTCAAAATCGTAAGGTTCCATTGCACCATGTGTATGCACCTTAAGGGGGAATTCTAAGGGTGTCACCTGTGATTTATCCTGGACGTAACTGGACGAAAACTAAAAGTAAACAACAAACAAATTAAGAAAAACAACTACATCAACACTTGACACTTGGACTGCTGCACAGCTACATATGTATGTTAATTTCTGACATCCTCCAATCCTCACTGTCTGTTAACACTATACAACCAATTCTGTAGAAAACATTTGCAATGCATTGTTTTGCTTCACATTGAAAATATCTGGGATACAAATTTTGGTCTGAGAGGCATAGTTAATAAAGGTTTGCATAAACAAACACTGTAATTGTTCATCGTCAGCTAACATTTGCTGTACTGTTAACCTGCGTACATTAACCACATCTTATATGTTTGCAAATTGTGTCTTAATTACCTTGGTATTACTATCACATGTATTTCTGAAATTCTATTGCTCTGTCTCTCATTCTGCCACCACTCCTATTTTGAATATATTAAACCCCTATTTACCTCATCCACACTATGTCCAGGCTGACAACACCCCCCAACACTCCTTGTGTACCTATTCCTTTATCTTGCCCACTGGTACCACCCCTATCCTGCTCTCCTAGTCTGCTACATCTCATCCTCTCTCCTCTCCTCTGTCTCCCGTCCTCCCCTCTACTTCACTTCCCCTCTTCTCCTGTTACCCTACTGTCATTCACTTCCGCCCATCATGGACACTCCACCCCCTCAACCCAGCCGTGCTCTCTCCCTCCTTTCCCTGTCACCTCACCTCTCCTCCACCAGTATCATACTGCACTCCGTCTGTGCCCCACTCCTGCAGTTTCCCTTCCTAGTCCAGGACCCAGCACCATCACTACACCCTCTATATCCCTTCCTTCCAATTTCAGCTCACCTCATCGCTGCAAAAACCCTGATAATCTCATTCACAACACTGCCTCAGACTCTGTCCCTCTCTCCTGTGCCCTCTGGAATGCCAGAGCTGTAACAAACCCATGACCTCTTCATCTCCAACTCCCTGCATCTCCTAGTCATCACTGAAACCTGGATTGCACCCTCTGACACAGTTTCTTCTCCTGTTGCTCTCTCTCTGCTGGAGGACTCACATTCTCACATACCCCCCGACTTGAGGGTCACCGTGGTGGTGTCCTATTACCCTTTAGTTACACCTACCAACTCGTACCTCCAGAACCGTCCTTCACATTCTCTACATTCAAGGTCCATGCTGTATGCCTCTACCAACCTGCTGATCTTCAAGTTGCTGTCATTTACCGTTTCCCTGGCATTTCCGACAACTTTGCTTGCTGGCTTCCTCTCTTCTGACATTCCTTGTATTATCCTAGGCGCTTTCAATATCCCTATCGATATCCCCACTAAATCCCCTGCCTCTAAATTTCTTAACCTCACCTCTTCACTTGGTCTCTCCCAGTGGACCCCCTACCATGTGAATGGGAGCTCACTGGATCTGGTTTTCACTCACCATTGTGACATTTCTGATTTCTCCAACTCCCCATTTCCCCTCTCTGACCACCACCTGCTCTCTCAACTTATCCCTCTCTGCTTCCCCATCTCTACCTCCTAAGGCCACCATCACGAAGCGTAACATTGAGGCTATTGACACCACATCCCTATCCTCCCTGTTTGACTCACTTCTCTCTCTTATTCTCCCTCTCGTGCCGTGAATAAACTACTTCCCTGTACAGCACATCCCTCATTTCTGCTCTTGACTCTCGCTCACCCTTGCAGATCTACACCTCAACCCTGACACACCAAATGCACCAGATATTTTTAAATTTGCTCACTGCTGAGCGACAGTGGAGGAAATCACGCTCTTTAGGCAGACTTCCTCCATTTCAAATTTATGCTCTCGTCCTTCAGTGCTGCCCTTTTCCTCGCTAAACTGTCAAACTTCAAGAATCTCATCTCCTACCAGTCTTCTAATACCAGTCTTCTAACTCCCGGCACCTCTTTGCCACTGTCAACTCCCTCTTCCCACCCCCACCTCGTCTCCCCTCTAACTGTCTGCCACTTATTTCACACCCAAGATTGACTCCATACATCAGGACATCACATCCCATCAGCAACCAGCCACCTCCTATCCCTTACCACCCCTGCCTATCCCTCTCACCAACTCTGACATCTTTCTCCCACGTATCTGGTGAGGAAGTCATGGCCTCATCCGTTCCCCCCCCCCCCCCCCCCACACCATCTCTACACTTGACCCTATCCCCTCCTGCCACTCTCCACCTCACTACAAAAAAACTTCATACGGGCTCTGAAGACCCACTTCTATACCAAACCCAGCCTAATCTCATTCTAACCCTTTGTTCTATGCTCACTGTCTACCCCTTCTGTGTCACCCCTGTCTGTCTGCCCCTCCTCTTTGGAATGTTAGCTCTCACGTGCAGGGTCCTCAACACTTGTGCTTATCTTTCGCTTGCTTAAACAGTCTTCAACGGCGCCAAATCCCGTGGTTTTCTGCCACCCTGATACTTAAGTCTGTGTCGTCTGCTGCTGTAGATACTATGCTTATTTACCCTGTACTTGTACTATATTGTCTTCTACTGTAAGTCACTATTTTCCTGTTTTGATAATTTTGTTTATGTACTATGTAATTGGGCACTGCGGATCCCTCGCCATATAAATAAAGGATGATAATAAATTATATAAATGAAGTTGAATAGAAATACTTGACATTGTATTAGTCAGTCAACAATGTTAGCTGAAGATAGTTCAACAATGCCTCAGCGGTTTTTAAAGTGTTGTCAGAAGACATGACATAAATTCTTCCAGTTGGAGTTATAGGGTCAATTTTGCATCATTTATCAGACGTATCCATAGTACATCAGACTTCCATGGATAGAAGAATGATGGTGGAGGTCCAGGTGGATGAAGGAAGGTCACATCAGCCTTCATCTTCATTCTTGTCCATCACATAAGCAAGCCACCGGATATATAACTTTATGTATGGGCAGTAGAAAATATATCTGGAATTAATTTGACGTTCACATCACAAGAAGACTATATTGAGTCTGAAACATTTTGTAATTGTTTCAGCCACTCAGTAACTATTCTGGGAACACAACAGTATCATGCTTTTATACCTGTTGATTCAAGTACATAAAAAATATCTGTGAAAATCTTTTTTAAAGCTACATCATCATATACGGTATTAGTTACAAAAATCTCTAGCAAGCTCCAGTTGACATAAATGGCTATATATACGTTTATATATCTAGCATAATTAGGAGAGCTTCTATGGCGATTTGAAAATATGCTGGTTGTGCGTTTTTGACAGATTTTTGAAAACGTTTCATAGCCATATTTTGGAAACGGCATGAGATATTTAAATACTATTTAGTATTTTTCTTAGACTACATATATACTCTCCATATTTGATCAAAATCTGAGCTGGGGAGGTAAAATCCGTTGATTTGACACAGCTGGTATCCGTATCTATTTGACATTTAGGAGACTGCAATCCTATATATTCTGAATCAGGCTAGCAAATTTACGTGATTGCAATCATATGGTCCCGGCGCTATTCAATTTGGTTACACAATAAGTCTGAGAATGCCCGTTCTCCCGTTCTAAACGGTGTTTTGTCGGGAGAACCAGCGTTCTCCGACTTAATTGCCCAGCGTGATGCTGTTTCCACTGCACTGGGGGCAGAAATCAGCATTGTGCCAACACTTCATCAGGTGTCTCTGGGCTCTCAATTGAATAGCGCCGGGACATCCTTCCCGGCGCTACTATTAACATCGCAGTCAGTTGATTCGAGCCCTTTATGTACAATATGCAAACACGTTTGTTGCAATGTTTCCTTATATACATTAATCGGGGATGATGAATAAATCCTGTTTTTAGCCAGAGATTGCTATAAATGATGGTTCCCAGCTTGCCCTCTGAGCGGGCTGTGGGTATTTGCATCGGGCTGGGCTATTTAGTGAAAGGTGGCGTGAGAGCAAACACATCCTTCTGAGTAGTTGTTTAGCTTCTGCTTGCTAGGAAATGTAGCTGGTAAATGGATGAATGGTAATTACTTCTGCAGCTCTGCAAACTTCATCCTGCTCCTGTCATCCTGTAAATAGGAACTCTGAGGGTAAAGTCATCCAGTGTGCAGTGATCCGTGTAATCATCATTCCTCTCTTTAAAAGGAAAAGACAGTGAAATTGTTCCACCCACCCCCATCCCCTGTCCATTTGATTTTCCACTTAGATTCAGTTTCATAGGGCTTGTAATGACACTTATTTACCCAGTTGCAAATTGCAATTTGATAGAATTAATAATAATATTAGAGTGTTTGTTTACAGTGTAAAATATTGTAACATGAGAGCTGTTGTATTGTTACATGGTAAAGGCTAACTGTACATACGCCCCTTCTCATGTACATCCTAAACTAAATTTACTAATCTAAAGACTTGTGTGAAGGGGTTTGCCAAACGCATCCTGTGTGAAGATTGGATGTACGAGTATCCATGTTTAATTATTGTTTCCCGTTTTATTAAGAGATTGTCATTCAGATGCAATTTATGTAAGGTTTTTCTATTGGGATTTAATTTGCTTTTTTGCTAAAAATAGTTAGAACGTAAAAACATGAATGAGTGTCATACTGGCAGTCTTTATATTTACTGCCCAATACAATAGTATCACAAAGCAGGTCTTTATCGTTCATATCATACAAAAGATTTTGTATACGTTCATTGAATGCGACAAAGGGCCGGTCACGAACTAGCCGAATGGAATTACATTCAGCGTCTCACATATTATATGTATGTTCTTTACGTTGAGCATTTTTATATTTATTTTATTACCAGTTATTTATATAGCGCACACATTTTCCACAGCGCTTTACAGAGAATATTTTGCCGTCAGTACCTGTCCCAGTGGGGTTTACAATCTATAGTCCCTAGCATATGTATATCACACAGAACCATGCTATGGTTAATTTAGCTTGGAGCCAATTAACCTACCAGAATATACAGACTCCATACAATTAGTGCCATGGTGGGAACCTAACTCTCTCTCTCTCTCTCTCTCTCTATTTATATTTGATAATTAGTTTTATATATATACTAGCTGGCGTACCCGGCGTTATCCAGGATTTTAAGAATGATGTTTACAAAAAGCAATTTAAATATTAAACACAGTATAAATAATATCCTGTGACATTATCGATTTTTTATAGTTTCTTATATAGCGCAGCACATTATGTATCTCCTGATATACTCTGTGCTGCTGTGGGACCGTGCTACTTCCACTATATAAGTCTCAGTGTGTGGGTTTGTGCTACCTGCATTCCCCACCTCACATCATGTCACTGGCCCTGTCATCACTGGCATATCATGCATGTCCTGATATACTCTGTGCTGCTGGCCCGGTATCCGGACTCCAGGTCGACACACCTTAGGTCGACATGGACAAAAGGTCGACAGGAACAAGGTCGACATGGAAAAAGGTCGACATGAGTTTTTTACAATTTTTTTTCTTTTTTTGGAACCTTTTCATACTTAACGATCCACGTGGACTACGATTGGAACGGTAATCTGTGCCAAGCGGAGCGAAGGCACCATGCCCGAAGCAAGGTGAGCAAAGCGAGCCATGCACTAATTTGGGTTCCCGGTCACTCCACGAAAAAAAACGACAACAAAAGAACATAAACTCGTGTCGACCTTTTTCCATGTCGACCTTTTTCCATGTCGACCTTTTGTCCATGTCGACCTAAGGTGTGTCGACCAATTGGCGTCGACCTAAGGTGTCTCGACCTTTTTGTTGTCGACCTGGAGTCCCAGACCCGCTGGCCCACCCCTAGGGGTGCTAGTGGTATGTTACACCCACAGTGTTTGTTCCCAGAGTGTAAGTCAGGTGTGTACCAAGTTTGTTGTAAATTGCTGCAGCCATTACACAGTTTTGCTGTCGGCTGACATACTCTGTGCTGCTGTTCCAACGCTAGGGGTGTGTTACCTCCACAGTGTTTGTTCCCAGAGTGTAAGTCAGATGTGTACCAAGTTTGTTGTAAATTGCTGCAGGCATTCCAGAGTTCTGCTGTCTGCTGAAATACTCTGTGCTGCTGCCGCACCCCTAGGGGTGTCTTCCCCGCACAGTGTTTGTTTGTTCCCACATTGTAAGGCATATGTGTACCAATTTTTGAGTACATTGCTCCAGCAATTCCGGAGTTATGCTGTCTCCTGATATACTCTGTGCTGCTGTCTCCCCCCAGGGGTGCTAGGAATTTCTAATTGTTTTAGTTGTCCCTGTCGTGTTTTAATACGCTCATATGTAAAATTTCATGATCTTGCGCTTGTAAATTGTGGATTTGTAAAGAAAGACAGAAGGACATATTTTCGCTTTTACAGTGGGGCAAGAAAGTATTTGGACAGCCACCGATTGTGCAAGTTGACCCACTTAAAAAGATGAGAGGTCTGTAATTTCCATCATAGGTACACTTCATCTGTGAAAAACAGAATCTGAAAAAAAAAACCCACAGGAAATCACATTGTATGATTTTCAAACAATTTACTTGTATATTCTTGTGGAAAATAAATATTTGGACACCTACCAAGCAAAAAGATTTCTAGCTCTCACAGACCTGTTACTTCTTCTTTAAGAAGCCCTTCTATCCTCCACTCATTACCTGTATTAATGGCACCTGTTTGAACTGGTTATCTGTATAAAAGACACCTGTCCACACCTTCAAACAGTCAGACTGCTACCTCTCCACCATGTCCAAGACCAGAGAGCTGTCTAAAACACCAGGGACAAAATTGTAGAGCTGCATAAGGCTGGGATGTGCTACTCGACAATAGGCAAGCAGCTTGGTGAGAAGAGATCAACTGTTGCCGCAATTATTAAAAAATGGAAGAAATACAAGATCACTGACAATCTCCCTCGACCTGGGGCTCCATGCAAGATCTCACCTCGTGGGGTATCAATGATCTTGAGAACACTGAGGAATCAGCCCAGAACTACTCGGGGGAGACCTGATCAATGACCTCAAAAGAGCTGGGACCACAGTCACAAAGGTTACCATTAGTAACGCACTACGTCGCCATGGATTGAAATCGCACAGCGCCCGAAAGGTCCCCCTTGCTTAAGCCATCACATGTCCAGGCCCGTCTAAAGTTTGCCAGTGACCATCTGGATGATCCAGAGGAGGATTGGGAAACTGTAATGTGGTCAGATGAGATCAAAATAGAACTTTTTGTTATAAACTCCACTAGCCGTTTTTGGAGGGAGAAGAATGATGAATGGCATCCCAAGAACACCATACCCACTGTGAAGCATGGGGGTGGAAACATCATGCATTGGGATGGCTTTTCAGCAAAGGGGACAGGACGACTGATCTGTATTAAGGAGAGGATGAATGGGGCCATGTATCGTGAGATTTTGGGCACAAACCTCCTTCCCTCAGTAAGAGCATTAAAGATGGAACGTGGCTGGGTCTTCCAGCATGACACTGACCCCAAACACACCGGCCGGGCAACTAAGGAGTGGCTCCGTAAGAAGCATTTCAATGTCCTGGAGTGGCCTAGCCAGTCTCCAGACCTCAACCCAATAGAATATCTGTGGAGGGAGTTGAAAGTCCGTGTTGCCAGGCTACAGTCCTAAAACATGACAGATCCAGAGAAGATCTGCATGGAAGAGTGGGCCAAAATACCTGCTACAGTGTGTGCAAACCTGGTCAAGAACTACAGGAAACGTTTGACCTTTTTTTTCCCCCAAGATTCTGTCTCTCACAGTTGAAGTGTACCTATGATGGAAATTACAGACCTCTCTCATCTTTTTAAGTGGGTCAACTTGCACAATCGGTGGCTGTCCAAATACTTTTTTGCCCCACTGTATATAGTAGATATATATATATTTTTTATTAATATACAATATTAAAATGTATCCATATAGAGACAGGTCCGCAACACTCCCAAAAAAGAAAAGTCTGTATCAGCTGTAATTTGACAAATGAAGCAACAAGAAAAAAAATCTGGTTACACCTACCTATATCTGTACAAATATTAGTCAAGTGTGTACAATTTAAAATAGATGTATTTGTTCATAATAAACTATTATCTGGGAAGCTAGCACATTAAAATCCTTCTAAAAGCAATGCATAAATCCCAAGTGCGCAATTATATACTTAGAACAATGTAGCCAGCAATGTTGCTTATAAGATCGTAGCTGTAAAATGTATAACCTGATTCACAATAAAAAGAATCAAAGTTCTTGAAGCTCTGTATCCCTTTTAGAAGCTTCTAAGGTAGGGCTCAACAAATTCCCATGGTCCAGGTGGCCATGGCCCCTATATTTTGCTGCCTGGCGACCAGATTATGCGACCAGTGGAGATTCAAAGGCATGCCTGTATTGAAGCGGGATTATTTCATGAATGTGCTGAGTGTCCGTCCCGACCTGCGCCGGCTGCTGTGCCGGTCCGTCCCGACCTGCGCCGGCTGCTGTGCCGGTCCGTCCCGACCTGCGCCGGCTGCTGTGCCGGTCCGTCCCGACCTGCACCGGCTGTGGGGGAATGTGTGACCAGCGAGTGGCTGTGGAGGGGAAGTTTGTCACTAGGTACACCCTTAGTTGTGTGGCTGTGGGCTTTGGTTGGGGGCTTAGCTGCTCATCAATGTTTCTGCTGTGGGGAGGGTTGGTTGTTGTTTTGCATCGGCGTAGCTGCACAACAATGTGGCCATGGATGGCTTGTTGTGTGACTGTAGGGGTTGGTTTGCCCGGATGTGGAGGGGGGTGATGGCGTGGCTCTTGCACTTTCATCTTGGCTCCTAGATGTTAGAACAATTTGTCTAGCCCCGCACTAGACATTATTATAGTTGGTCTTTTGAGAATTGTTGCCTAAACACACCCTCTTTCTATTTCCCTAGTTACATTATATCTTTATATTAATTCATATTAATATTGTTTACTGTAGTTTTTACATCCCTTCATATCTGGCAGATCTACAACTATTTTATGCAGTCTTGAAGCCAGTGGTGGCTCCAGAGGTGGGGCTGCAGCAGTCTCAAATTCAAATATGGGAGCCACTGCCACGCCAAATACTGCCAAACATCACCAGCCGGGACTCACTGGCAGTGGATGTGTCTTCCCTATTTTAATTTTGGACTGTGCTGCAACCCCACCTCTGGAGCCGCCTCTGTTTGAAGCTAATTATTATACTATCAGTGCTAAACTGAGAGCAACTTTAGAGCGTTTGTCAGCTGAATGGGACGTGCTCTGAAAGGTTGAACATGACTGCCTATATCAGGGGTGGGGAATGTCCGGCCCGCAAAGCCAATTAATCACCTAACAGAGGGAGATGCTGGGCGCGCCTGAGATTGTGTTACCAGCGGGTGCCAGCTCTTCCCCTCAGCGGCAGCCGAAAGCCGGAGCTCACTCCTGAGCTCCGGCTTCCGGCTCTGACAGTGTGCAGCTTTGCGCTATGAGAGAGACGTCATGACGGTGTGCAGCGGTCCGGAAGCAGGAGCGGGGCTGGTGAGTATTGTGTTGGTTTTTTTAAATGTGTGTGTAACAGGCGCTACTAGAGGGGGCACATCTAATGTGACATAAGAAGTGACTGGGGGCACATCTAATGGGGCATAAGAAGTGACTGGGGGCACATCTAATGGGGCATAAGAAGTGACTGGGGGCATATCTAATGGGGCATAACAAGTGACTGGGGGCACATCTAACGGGGCATAACAAGTGACTGGGGGCACATCTAACGGGGCATAACAAGTGACTGGGGGCACATCTAACGGGGCATAACAAGTGACTGGGGGCACATCTAACGGGGCATAACAAGTGACTGGGGGCACATCTAACGGGGCATAACAAGTGACTGGGGGCACATCTAACGGGGCATAACAATTGACTGGGGGCATATCTACTAGGGGCATATGGTAACTACTGGGGGAACATGTACTGGGGGCATAACTACTGGGACATATCTACTGGTGCATAATTACTGGGGGCAGGGTAATTTTTAAGTTGATAGTTTTTGTATGGCCCCCGAAGAATTTTATAAATATCCAAATGGCTCTTGGTAGAAAAAAGGTTCCCCACCCCTGCTATAGGGGTTGCTTCAGTAAGGCTTAACACTGGTTTTGCCTATTATATTGACCATAAATAATTTGAATTGGTCCTAGACTACCAACCTAGGACACCACTACAAGTTCCTAGAGACAACCCAGTTTGGGAACCACCGAGGGAATAGATGTTTGTATGAAGATCATTTTGCAGTAATCCTTCTGCTGTTCCATGACTTTAGCGCTGATTTCTTTTTTGGTCCAGTCATGTGCCGCGGTCAGTCGTTGGTCAAGTCCTAGGAAGCAGGTCAGATTCTCTACCGCAGATCACATCCAGCACTGTTTCATCACTTTTTATTTAAGGATACTGGTTTTTAAGTGAAAATAGATTAAAACTGTATGATATTATCTCCACTGTAGTTGTTTAGAATGTTTAACATTTGTTTAGGTGGTCTCATAGGACTTGTATTTCTCTATTTTGCACAGAAACAAAGTATGTGTCATTGGAACCCTTACCACAGAGTTATCACATACTCCTGAGGTGTCAGTAATCCTTGTGGACTTTATATAAATATTTTATGCAGTTCACAGTATGAGCTTACTATCTTCGGAGTGTTAGAGAATTAATATAACTTTTTATTTTTTTTTGGTCAGATTATTATTTTTTGTAAATTATTTCAAAATCTAACTACCCTTTTTGTTATTTTCCCCCTTAGCGCACTTTAAATTTTTTTTATAAAGGAGAACATATTCTAAAAGCATTTACAGAGTAAGACCATTTTTCTTACTGTGTAAGCTGCAGAACTAGGTGTCCTGTTAGTTGCTTTTCATTTTACCCTTGTATGTCTTACTGCCATGTTTTACTTATTGCACAGTGTAATCTATGTAGTGCGCCCAACATGGCTGCCTCGCCTGGTACTCTCTTAGGATAAGTAATACATGGTTCTGAACTCTCCTGATATTTTTGTCTCCCTAAATATGTGTAATTTCTTCACCTTTTGAGAGGATTTATTAATAAAATAAAGACAACTTCAAGCAAAATATATTTAAAAAATTAAATGTGTATTTTTATTTTAAATAAAATGCTGCCTGTTTTTCTTCTTCTTCTTCTTCGTCTTCTTCTTCGTCTTCGTCTTCTTATTACTATTTGTTATTATTATTATTATTTACTCTGCATTCTAAAATAGAGGATTTCGGACTAAGATTGGTCCAGTAATCTTACAAACTTGTCCTATAAGAGGAACAAGATGGCGGGAGCCTCATGACTCATGAAGAGTTATCCTTCAGCACTCAGGAGAGGAAAAACCCCCTTGTGGAGGAAACCTCTGGGGACCCATGGCTGAAGGACTGCCCATCCCTCTAGGCATTAAGAGACTATGCAGAGTTTGCCCAGACCACCCACCCACCAACTAACCTTGCCCTAACCCAGTCATCCCATCTGTCACCTCAAATCTGCTATTTTGACCTATTTACCCGGTCGGAGAAAAATGAACCTACACGTAATGGTGAGAGAGTGAAAAGAGAGAGCAAGAGATGAGTGGGGGTGAGGGGGGAGGGGGACAGTCATAACCACCATAGCATTCATTTCTGACACTAACAGGGATTACAACTGTACAAATGTAGCCATTCTCGTCGTGGCTACATCGTATAGCGGTTGTGCCTTTTTAGGCGCGACCGCACCACGTACATCTGGACGTCTAAGACCTGTCTGTGCCCCATACGCATGTATGGGAGCGGCAAATGCCGCAGCTCGGCACAGCTAGGCACAGGTGCACATAGCAGCGTTGAGGGTGCACGTTTCCCTCAGATGTAGCCATGATCAGCATGGGTACATCTGTATATAGTATTGGATAAAAAATAGGATTTTAATTACCTACCGGTAAATCCTTTTCTCGTAGTCCGCAGAGGATGCTGGGGTTCATATTAGTACCATGGGGTATAGACTGGTCCACCAGGAGCCATTAGCACTTTAAGAGTTTAATAGTGTGGGCTGGCTCCTCCCTCAATGTCCCTCCTACCAGACTCAGTCTAGAGACTGTGCCCGAGGAGACAACATACTTCGAGAGAAGGAAATACACAGATAGTGGCGAGATACATACCAGCTCACACAACAGGCAAATCCGGCTAACATGTCGGAAAACTCAGCAACGGCTGAAACAGTACTGAAACAGTAAATAACGTAGAACTTACCTAGGAACCAGGCAGTACTGAACTATAAAACCAATGCAGGAAAACGAAGCGCTGGGCGGGCGCCCAGCATCCTCTACGGACTACGAGAAAAGGATTTACCGGTATGTAATTAAAATCCTATTTTCTCTTACGTCCTAGAGGATGCTTGTGTCAATATTGGTACCATGGGGATGTACCAAAGCTCCCAGAACGGGAGGGAGAGCGCGGAGGCTCCTGCAAGACTGCTTGACCAAACTTGAAGTCATCAGAGGCCAAAGTATCAAACTTGTAAAACTTAGCAAACGTGTTCGACCCAGACCAAGTAGCTGCTCTGCAAAGCTGTACAGCCGAGACATGGGAGGCCATGTCTATGTGAGGAACCCCCCACCAACCGGTTACCTCCTCGAACACCTCCGGATGGAGGCCCCACTCTCCTGGATGGAGATCGTGTCTGATTAGGAAGTCTGCTTCCCAGTTGTCTACTCCCGGAATGAAGATTGCTGACATCGCCACCACGTGTCTTTCTGCCCAGAGGAAGATTCTTGACACCTTTGACATTGCAGCCCTGCTCTTCGATCCGCCTTGTCGGTTTATGTAGGCCACTGTGGTCACGTTGTCCGACTGCACCTGGACAGCCCGATCCTGTAGAAGGTGTGCTGCTTGCAGAAGGCCATTATATACGGCCCTTAGCTCCAGGATGTTTATTGGGAGAACGGATTCTTGATTCGACCACCTTCCTTGGAAGGTTTCCCCCTGAGCGACTGCTCCCCAACCTCTTAGACTTGCATCTGTGGCTAGAAGGATCCAGTCCTGAATTCCGAACCTTTGGCCTTCCAGAAGGTGTGGTAGTTGTAGCCACCAGAGGAGCGAAATCCTGGCTTTCGGTGACAGACTTAACTTCTTGTGCATATGTAGGTGAGATCCCGACCACTGGTCCAAGAGATCCATCTGAAAGGATCTAGCATGAAACCTTCCGTACTGCAGAGCCTCGTAGGAGGCAACCGTCTTTAAGGAGGATGCACTGATGAACCGATACCCGGGTAGGCTTCAAGACATCCCGGACCATTGTTTGAATCACCAATGCTTTCTCCACTGGTAGAAACACCCTCTGCACTTCCGTGTCTAGGATCATCCCCAGGAAAGACAGCCTCCTTATCGGCTCCAGATGAGACTTTGGAAGGTTCAGGATCCAACCATGCTCCTTGAGCAGTTGTGTCGTGAGAGCAGTGGATCTTAACTTCTCCCTGGATGACGCCTTGATCAAGAGATCGTCCAGATACGGAATTATGTTCACCCCTTGCTTGCGGAGGAGAACCATCATCTCTGCCCTAAATTTACTAAGGTGGGAGATTTATAGAACTGGTGATGTTGCCCATGGCAACCAATCAGATTCTACTTACCATTTATCTAGCTGCTTCTAGCAGATAATAGATATAATCTGATTGGTTGCTATGGGCAACATCACTAGTTCTAAAAAAATCTCCCACCTTAGTAAATTTCCCCCATTGTATCACAATATTGGAATATAGTATCATTCATTTAGCGCCCCCAGATCTGTATATGAATATATATATATATATATATATATATATATATATATATATATATATATATATATATAGTAAAAACATGAGCCGCACAACACTGTAGGTCAGGGCTGGCCAAACCAGTCCTCGAGATCTACCAACAGTTCATGTTTTCCAGTCCTCCTGGAGATCTGTAGAATTGTCAGTTAGGAATGAATGCAGCACACCTTAATTAGTAATGACTACACCTGTGGACTAGCTAGGTGGTCTGGAAAATGTGAACTGTTGGTAGATCTCGAGGACTGGTTTGGCCAGCCCTGCTGTAGGTATCCACCGACGGGTGCCAGGTCAAAACACTATTCAATATACAAACAACCCCACCATGAGGCTCCAGCTGGGGCTATGTTGTAGATGAGACCAGCACTCCAAGTGTAGTCAAACGTTTTTATGCCATTTTATATCACATCACAAAGGGTTTTTCTGTGCAAATTCAGCAATTAGTAAATGTAACATTTTCAAATATCAAGTATCTCACGTCCTGTGTGTGCTGGGGATATGCATTCTACCCAGCAGAATCTCCCAACAGCCGTTTCGGCTACCGCCGTCGTCAGGTGAGCTGACTCTATTCCAAAGGGCCCTAGGTCACCTAGCTTAGCTTCTCACTCTACTTAGGGCTCCTCCTTTGAGGTAAAAGCGTAAATTTTTTCGCATAACACTTAAGGTCACCGGGAGAGCTGTCGGTAGCCTTTACACAACCAATAAGCAGTTGCTGACTATCAAGCTTTCCTTTAATGCATTTAATAGTCAAAATATGTATGTCTCCTTTCCTCCTATTGCTCTCTGAGAGGTTCGGCAATGTTTAGTTCAAGTGACAGGTTAACCTTTGATAATTACTATCCTCTCCTGACTGGAAGTAGGTTGGTTAAGTACTTATATCTGATATATATATATATATATATATATATATATATATATATATATATATATATATACAGGTTGAGTATCCCTTATCCAAAATGCTTGGGACCAGGGGTATTTTGGATATCGGATTTTTCCGTATTTTGGAATAATTGCATACCATAATGAGATATCATGGCAATGGGATCTAAATCTAAGCACAGAATGCATTTATGTTTTATATGCACCTTATACACACAGCCCGAAGGTAATTTTAGCCAATATTTTTTATAACTTTGTGCATTAAACAAAGTGTGTCTACATTCACACAATTCATTTATGTTTCATATACACCTTATACACACAGTCTGAAGGTCATTTAATACAATATTTTTAATAAGTGTGTGTATTAAACAAAGTTTGTGTACATTGAGCCATCAAAAAACAAAAGTTTCACTATCTCACGCTCGCTCAAAAAAGTCCGTATTTCGGAATATTCCGTATTTCGGATATTTGGATATGGGATACTCAACCTGTATATATAAAAGGGCAAATACCACTGACTCATCACAAAATCTCCCGAACCATAAAGCTGCACTTTTTTGCCAGTGGCAGTTTTAGAGCAGTCCATTATTCAAGTAGGGGAGCCACACTCAGCGATGTTTGACAGTGTTTAGGGATGGCAGTTAATGTGGCTCCCCTAATTGAATAATGGGGTGCTCTGCAACTACCACTGCAAGGAAGTCCAGGAACAGAGAGAGCATTATGCCCTCCCCCCTCCATGACTCTGTATCACCAGCACCATGCATTCTTTATAGTCCTAGCTGGGTGGGCTGTCTTAACTCAGAATCAGAATCAGCTTTATTGGCCAGGTGTACTCACGTACACTAGGAATTTTTTGTGGTACAATGCATCGCCAAGCAGCAACATGAAGGGGGAATACATAGCATACGAAGGGGGAAGAACATAGCATACATTACACACATTACATGTATGAGTTGATACTGCACATTGCAACTGTACAATAGACTCAACATATTAGACATATTGTACACGTAGGACTAAACACAAAGGCTGCTTGGCAGAGCAGCACCGAGGCAGCCATCCGCGGCGCCAACTAGAACTCAAACAATGCACATAATACAGAAGATTTAAGTATTACATCAAAAGATAAACCACACAGACAATAAAGACAGAAAGCATAATGCAGGGTTGGTGTAAGCATTTTGGGTAATAACCTCCAGGGGTTGTGTATTCCACCCTCACAAGGTACCAGGTGCGGCAGCCATCTTAGGCGCACTGCGTAGGATTACCCAGGGTGGAATAGTCCACCCCTAGAAGAGAACACAAAACGGGGAGATTGCAGAGTCCTTAGGTTCAGAGTAGGGTTCCAATAAAACCATCAGTCCATGTATTTTTCATCCCATCCACAAGTTTACCAGATAAGGCAGCCATGTTAGGAGCACTACGAAGGTTACACAGTGGGAGATGAGCCATACAAGGGCCAAATGCATTCACGGGAAAACTGACACGAGTGTAGGAGTATGCTATACCCTGCATGGAAAGATCCAAATGAAGCACACCCTGCCCATGGAGGAACCATCCGAGGCAGCCATGTGAGGCGCACTGTGTAGGTTACTGCTGGCAGGGTGTGCAACCAATGGAGGTACACATTACAGGAATAGCACACAGTGGGGGGAAAGTACCCTGTAAGAAGAAAGAAGAGAGAGACACATTTGCAGGAAAACATTAATTTGTGAAAATGATAAATGTCCTGGTCTCATGAGAGCAGTGCGGGTGGGTGTGAGAGTGTGGGGAGCAGTGCGGGTGAGTGTAAGAATGTGGAGTGCACACTAATGTCTAATGGAACTGACCCAGCAAAATCTGGTCCTGATGCGCACGCCCCTCAGTTCCCTGCTCAGCTTGAGGGGTGGTCTTGGGGGCAGTCATGATGTTCTTGGACAGAGAAGTAGTAGGCATTGGTCCTGGTGTTCTCAAGGCAGAGGTGAGGAGAGGCCACATGATGGTCCTGAGTTGCAGTGTTTGGGGAAATTGTTTTATTTGGGATTGTAGTCCAAATCCAGTTCAAACTCCGGTTCTCTCCTCTGTGAAATCAAAGGGGGGGGGGGGGGGGGAATTATCTCAACCCTTTTAACTTCTTTGATGCTGGAATTTTTAAAAAACCCTGCCTACATCACAAAAGCAAGCTGTAGTCCAAATGTCAAGTTCCTGGTCCATATGGTTCAGGAAATTTTGTGATGAGTCGGTGGTATTAGCCATATTATATATATATATATATATATATATATATATATACACACACATACATACCAAAATGTGGGAAAAGGCATCATAGGATGGGATTTTTGTGCAGTAAATTTTGTCATACCCCTTCCCCTCGAAGCATGCGTCTTATGTCCCTTTTTAAAAAAAAGAGGGGGGGGGGGGGGGGGGAGACAGCAATTCTCTTTCTGGCACAAGGCACCAAAAAGTCTAGTTACGGCTCTGATTGCCAATGCCTTCCTAAGCTGGTATCAACTTTTCTATTTTATTGAAATATTGTTCCCTTCTCAATCCAGTGTAATCCAAACATTGGCACTCACAGGTAGGAACTTGTCTGCATGTAATGACTTGCAAGGTGATCGCTCCACGCATGTCACCCTTCCAGTTTATGGTGAAAGTAATGTCAAAAAGTTGAGTGTGTAAGGAAGTAAATAAGACGTGTAAAATAGTATATTTTTTCTACATTCACATCAGCTTTTTCTTTAAACAGAGCAGCACATACTGATAAATCTGTAGGACAGTGTACAATACACATCTTTGGGGATCGTATCATATATACATATACATATATGCCACCATAATGGCGAGTGATAGGTCTAGAGATAAAAAGCTCAAAGTAAGTTCAGATTTAGGAGATGCAGTAAGGTCTATGGGCCTAATTCAGACCTGATCACTGGGCAACGATTTTTGCTGCCCTGCGATCAGATAGTCGCCGCCTACAGGGACCTGCGCCCCGCCTTCCGGCTCTGACAGTGTGCAGCTGTGCGCTATGAGAGAGACGTCATGACGTCTCTCCTATAGTTCCGAGGAGCAGGTGGCCAGGCGGTGTGCAGCGGTCCGGAAGCAGGAGATGGGGCTGGTGAGTATTGTGGGTTTTTTTTTAATGTATGTGTGTAAGCGACGTAACTAGAGGGGGCACACCTAATGGGGCATATTTAATGGGGCATTTCAGGTGACTGGGGAGCATATCAAATGGGGAATAACAACTGACTGGGCTCATATCTAATGGGACATAACAAGTGACTGGGAGCATGTCTAATGGGGCATATCAAGTGACTGGGGGCATATCTAATGGGGCATATCAAGTGACTGGGGGCATATCTAATGGGGCATATCAAGTGACTGGGGGCATATCTAATGGGACATATCAAGTGACTGGGGGCATATCAAGTGACTGGGCTCATATCTAATTGGGACATAAGTGACTGAGGGCATATCTAATGGGACATAAGTTACTGGGGGGATATCTAATGGGGCATAACTGCCTGGGGACATAACAACTGACTGGGAGCATATCTAACGGGGCATAACAACTGACTGGGGGCATATGTACTGGGGTATAACAACTGACAGGGGGTATAACTACTGGGACATATGTACTGGGGGCATAACTACTACTTACTGGGTGCGGGCTAATTTTTAAGTTGATAATTTTTGTATGGCCCCCGAAGGATTTTATAAATATCCAAATGGCCCTTGGTAGAAAAAGGTTCCCCACCCCTGGCCTATATATAGCCTATATAAAGCTGATGTGATAACTGGTAGCCAAGTTTCATATAATTTGTGCATGCAGACCTCATCAGGGATGTCCTTTGTCTCTTTATTTGTGATTGTATTGTAAGTCACTATATATACAGTTTGTTAGGCATCTATCTACCAAAGGTGGAGGAAAAGATAGTAAGGTCCATAAATATTGGGACATCAAAACAATTCTGATATTTTGGGCTCTATACACCACCACAATGGATTTGAAGTGAAACAAACAAGATGTGCTTTAACTGCAGACTTTCCACTTTAATTTGAGGGTATTTACATCCAAATCAGGTTAACGGTGTAGGAATTATAACTGTTTCTATGTGTCTCCCACTTTTTAAGGGACCAAAAGTAATGGGACAGACTAAACAATCCTAAATCAAACTTTCACTTTTTAATTCTTTGTTGCAAATCCTTTGCAGTCAATTACAGCCTGAAGTCTGGAACGCATATACATCGCCAGACACTGGGTTTCATCCCTGGTGATGCTCTGCCAGGCCTCTACTGCAGATGTCTTCAGTTCCTGCTTGTTCTTTGGGCATTTTCCCTTCAGTTTTGTCTTCATCAAGTGAAATGCATGCTCAATCGGATTCAGGTCAGGTTATTGACTTGGCCATTGCATAACATTCCACTTATTTGCCTTAAAAAACTCTCTGGTTGCTGTCGCAGTATGCTTTGGGTCATTGACCATCTGCAATGTGAAGCGCCGTCCAATGAGTTCTGAAGCATTTGACTGAATATGAGCAGATAATATTGCCCGAAACACTTCAGAATTCATCCTGCTGCTTTTGTCAGCAGTCACATTATCAATAAATAAAAGGGAACCAGTTCCATTGGCAGCCATACATGCCCACGCCATGACACTACCATCACCATGCTTCACTGATGAGGTGGTATGTTTTGGATCATGAGCAGTTCCTTTCCTTCTCCATACTCTTCTCTTCCCATCACTCTGGTACAAGTTGATCTTTGTCTCATCTGTACATAGGATGTTGTTCCAGAACTGTAAAGGCTTTTTTAGATGTTGTTTGGCAAACTCTAATCTGGACTTCCTGTTTTTGTGGCTCACCAATGGTTTACATCTTGTGGTAAACCCTCTATATTCATTCTTGTGAAGTCTTCTCTTGATTGTTGACTTTGACACATATACACTTACCTCCTGGAGAGTGTTCTTGATCTGGGCAACTGTTGTGAAGGGGTATTTCTTCACCAGGTAAATAATTCTTCTGTCATCCACCACAGTTGTTTTCTGTGGTCTTCCGGGTCTTTTGGTGTTGCTGAGCTCTCCGGTGCGTTCTTTCTTTTTAAGAATGTTCCAAACAGTTGATTTGGCCACACCTAATGTTTTTGTTATCTCTCTGATGGGTTTGATTTGATTTTTCAGCCTAATGATGTCTTGCTTCACTGATAGTGACAGCTCTTTGGATCTCATATTGAGAGTCGACCGCAACAGATTCCAAATGCAAATGTCACACCTGGAATCTACTCCAGACCTTTTACCTGCTTAATTGATGATGAAATAACGAGGGAATAGCCCACTCCTGTCCATGAAATAGCTTTTGAGTCGATTGTCCCATTACTTTTGGTCTCTTAAAAAGTGGGAGACACATATAGAAACCATTTTAATTCCTACACCGTTCACCTGTTTTGGATGTAAATACCCTCAAATGAAAGTGGAAAGTCTGCAGTTAAAGCACATCTTGTTTGTTTCATTTCAAATCCATTGTGGTGGTGTATAGAGGCCAAAATATGAGAATTGTGTCGATGTCCCAATATTTATAAAGCGAAAATTTGTCTTTCTATACTAATCCACAGTTTACAAGCTATGATCGTGACATTTTACATACGAGCATATTAAAACACGGCCGAGGCAACTAAAACAATTAGAAATCCCTAGCACCCCTAAGGGGGGAGACAGCAGCACAGAGTATATCAGGAGACAGCATAACTCCGGAATTGCTGCACATTCAATCTGGTCCGGCCCCGCAGGTGTGGCTGGGATCGTGCAGGATTGCACAAGATACATTGTATGCAAAAGGACAGGGAGGCTGCCGGGGGTGATTGCCTGCGACATGTCAGATGGACATGTCGCAGTAGTGTATGGGGCCCTTCAGTTTCAGTTATGTGGTGCAGAGCAAGGTTGTGCTTCTGTTTGGCCCACATTTTATGATTGGCAGTCACCATTGACAATAAATAGTTTAATTTGGTCCTGGACCTCCACCCATAGCACTCGCACTTGCAAATGGCCCGCAGCGCCCAATTTGGGAATCACTGGTCAAGTGTAATCCATTCACTGGATATTGTCTGTATATACCTAAACTGTTATCCCTTCAATGTTAATAAAAATGTCATATTCTTGGTCTTGGCTGAGAGAGGTTTTCCTAAACGCTGTAGAACATCTAAAACCGATTAGATGTTAGTCTATATTGAACGCCTCTCCTTGCAGTTTGGCTTTGGGTTAGGAATTTAGACGATCCAAAATCATAACCATGTTCTAGTATTTATTTATCATGTTTATTAATTGTATGTTTGCGTTTGTTTTCTTCAGAACCAAGTGATAACCTCAGAGAAATTTTGCAAAATGTGGTCAAACTTCATGGAGTCTCAAACATGCGGAAGTTGGGTCACCTGAACAATTTTATTAAGGTAGGAGCCTTCATGTTTATTTGTGTGGTCACAGGTACGTAACAAGCCTAGACGGCAGAACTGTAAGGTCCGATATTGCTGAGAGGTCTGTACCCATGGCCTAATCTTCCATATTATACCATGTGGCCGTAATAAGAATTAGAAACGATTTGCTTTTATTTGCTCCGTATGTTTAACCCATGCAAATGTTTCACCATGTTCATAACCTCTTTGCTGCAGGCATACCAAACAGCCCCTCTTGGCATGCCAGATCCCGTGAGCGTTGGGAATCTTTTTTCCCAAAAATGCGTCTTAGGCGCAGCGCGATGCGGCTAGGACGCAGCAGGAGATTGTGCTGATTAGTTTATTTGGCGACTTTGTTCAGTTGTCTAAAATGCTGTTTTCATTATTTATTTATTTATTTGGTTACAAATGCTTATTTCTTATTTATTCCCCCCCCCCCCTTCCCGTGGTTTTTTTTATTTATTAAATGCCACATTTGGCGTTAAGTATAGCTGCAAAGGTGACACCAGCCTTGGATCAGGTAAGACAGACCAGCAGCGGTGGCAGTCATGCCGGGACTTCCTAAGCTGGTGGGATCAGCTGTGCGGCTGGCAGGAAGCCTGAAGGGCCAGGCTACAGCTGTCATTAGCTGGAGCTCAACAGCGCTGGAAGCCGAGCCGGGAATTCTATCGAAAAAATCTGTTTAGGGGACAAAGTACAGCTCCTACTCATTTTCAATGTTTTGGCTGTTTGTGTTTGCTTAAAATGTATTCAGCACAAAAGGATTGACAAGAAGGTCTTTGTTTCATGTCTGCTGAGGTATCTCTTAGCTAAATAAGCATGTAGATTCTGATCTTGTTCTTACCTAACGTTGTCACTAATGGGTGCCTGACGGGTGATATTCAGTTGTTTTGTAGTGATGTGCACCGGAAATTTTTCGGGTTTTGTGTTTTGGTTTTGGGTTCGGTTCCGCGGCCGTGTTTTGGGTTCGACCGCGTTTTGGCAAAACCTCACCGAATTTTTTTTGTCGGATTCGGGTGTGTTTTGGATTCGGGTGTTTTTTTCAAAAAACCCTAAAAAACAGCTTAAATCATAGAATTTGGGGGTCATTTTGATCCCAAAGTATTATTAACCTCAAAAACCATAATTTACACTCATTTTCAGTCTATTCTGAATACCTCACACCTCACAATATTA
Organism: Pseudophryne corroboree; assembly: GCF_028390025.1. Taxonomy (NCBI): domain Eukaryota; kingdom Metazoa; phylum Chordata; class Amphibia; order Anura; family Myobatrachidae; genus Pseudophryne; species Pseudophryne corroboree. The sequence continues at coordinate 87,537,290 of NC_086444.1, read as the reverse complement.
TTTTTAGTCCTAAAATTTGCACCTAGGTCGCTGGATGACTAAGCTAAGCGACCCTAGTGGCCGACACAAACACCGGGCCCATCTAGGAGTGGCACTGCAGTGTCACGCAGGATGTCCCTTCCAAAAAACCCTCCCCAAACAGCACATGACGCAAAGAAAAAAAGAGGCGCAATGAGGTAGCTGTGTGAGTAAGATAAGCGACCCTAGTGGCCGACACAAACACCGGGCCCATCTAGGAGTGGCACTGCAGTGTCACGCAGGATGGCCCTTCCAAAAAACATTCCACAAACAGCACATGACGCAAAGAAAAATTAAAGAAAAAAGAGGTGCAAGATGGAATTGTCCTTGGGCCCTCCCACCCACCCTTATGTTGTATAAACAGGACATGCACACTTTAACCAACCCATCATTTCAGTGACAGGGTCTGCCACACGACTGTGACTGAAATGACGGGTTGGTTTGGACCCCCACCAAAAAAGAAGCAATTAATCTCTCCTTGCACAAACTGGCTCTACAGAGGCAAGATGTCCACCTCATCATCATCCTCCGATATATCACCGTGTACATCCCCCTCCTCACAGATTATCAATTCGTCCCCACTGGAATCCACCATCTCAGCTCCCTGTGTACTTTGTGGAGGCAATTGCTGCTGGTCAATGTCTCCACGGAGGAATTGATTATAATTCATTTTAATGAACATCATCTTCTCCACATTTTCTGGATGTAACCTCGTACGCCGATTGCTGACAAGGTGAGCGGCGGCACTAAACACTCTTTCGGAGTACACACTTGTGGGAGGGCAACTTAGGTAGAATAAAGCCAGTTTGTGCAAGGGCCTCCAAATTGCCTCTTTTTCCTGCCAGTATAAGTACGGACTGTGTGACGTGCCTACTTGGATGCGGTCACTCATATAATCCTCCACCATTCTTTCAATGGTGAGAGAATCATATGCAGTGACAGTAGACGACATGTCCGTAATCGTTGTCAGGTCCTTCAGTCCGGACCAGATGTCAGCATCAGCAGTCGCTCCAGACTGCCCTGCATCACCGCCAGCGGGTGGGCTCGGAATTCTGAGCCTTTTCCTCACACCCCCAGTTGCGGGAGAATGTGAAGGAGGAGATGTTGACAGGTCGCGTTCCGCTTGACTTGACAATTTTCTCACCAGCAGGTCTTTCAACCCCAGCAGACTTGTGTCTGCCGGAAAGAGAGATCCAAGGTAGGCTTTAAATCTAGGATCGAGCACGGTGGCCAAAATGTAGTGCTCTGATTTCAACAGATTGACCACCCGTGAATCCTTGTTAAGCGAATTAAGGGCTCCATCCACAAGTCCCACATGCCTAGCGGAATCGCTCCGTGTTAGCTCCTCCTTCAATGTCTCCAGCTTCTTCTGCAAAAGCCTGATGAGGGGAATGACCTGACTCAGGCTGGCAGTGTCTGAACTGACTTCACGTGTGGCAAGTTCAAAGGGCATCAGAACCTTGCACAACGTTGAAATCATTCTCCACTGCGCTTGAGACAGGTGCATTCCACCTCCTATATCGTGCTCAATTGTATAGGCTTGAATGGCCTTTTGCTGCTCCTCCAACCTCTGAAGCATATAGAGGGTTGAATTCCACCTTGTTACCACTTCTTGCTTCAGATGATGGCAGGGCAGGTTCAGTAGTTTTTGGTGGTGCTCCAGTCTTCTGTACGTGGTGCCTGTACGCCGAAAGTGTCCCGCAATTCTTCTGGCCACCGACAGCATCTCTTGCACGCCCCTGTCGTTTTTTTAAAAATTCTGCACCACCAAATTCAAGGTATGTGCAAAACATGGGACGTGCTGGAATTTGCCCATATTTAATGCACACACAATATTGCTGGCGTTGTCCGATGCCACAAATCCACAGGAGAGTCCAATTGGGGTAAGCCATTCCGCGATGATCTTCCTCAGTTGCCGTAAGAGGTTTTCAGCTGTGTGCGTATTCTGGAAAGCGGTGATACAAAGCGTAGCCTGCCTAGGAAAGAGTTGGCGTTTGCGAGATGCTGCTACTGGTGCCGCCGCTGCTGTTCTTGCGGCGGGAGTCCATACATCTACCCAGTGGGCTGTCACAGTCATATAGTCCTGACCCTGCCCTGCTCCACTTGTCCACATGTCCGTGGTTAAGTGGACATTGGGTACAGCTGCATTTTTTAGGACACTGGTGAGTCTTTTTCTGAGGTCTGTGTACATTTTCGGTATCGCCTGCCTAGAGAAGTGGAACCTAGATGGTATTTGGTAACGGGGGCACACTACCTCAAGAAATTGTCTAGTTCCCTGTGAACTAACGGCGGATACCGGACGCACGTCTAACACCAACATAGTTGTCAAGGCCTCAGTTATCCGCTTTGCAGCAGGATGACTGCTGTGATATTTCATCTTCCTCGCAAAGGACTGTTGGACAGTCAATTGCTTACTGGAAGTAGTACAAGTGGTCTTCCGACTTCCCCTCTGGGATGACCATCGACTCCCAGCAGCAACAACAGCAGCGCCAGCAGCAGTAGGCGTTACACGCAAGGATGCATCGGAGGAATCCCAGGCAGGAGAGGACTCGTCAGAATTGCCAGTGACATGGCCTGCAGGACTATTGGCATTCCTGGGGAAGGAGGAAATTGACACTGAGGGAGTTGGTGGGGTGGTTTGCGTGAGCTTGGTTACAAGAGGAAGGGATTTACTGGTAAGTGGACTGCTTCCGCTGTCACCCAAAGTTTTTGAACTTGTCACTGACTTATTATGAATGCGCTGCAGGTGACGTATAAGGGAGGATGTTCCGAGGTGGTTAACGTCCTTACCCCTACTTATTACAGCTTGACAAAGGCAACACACGGCTTGACACCTGTTGTCCGCATTTCTGTTGAAATACCTCCACACTGAAGAGCTGATTTTTTTGGTATTTTCACCAGGCATGTCAACGGCCATATTCCTCCCACGGACAACAGGTGTCTCCCCGGGTGCCTGACTTAAACAAACCACCTCACCATCAGAATCCTCCTGGTCAATTTCCTCCCCAGCGCCAGCAACACCCATATCCTCCTCATCCTGGTGTACTTCAACACTGACATCTTCAATCTGACTATCAGGAACTGGACTGCGGGTGCTCCTTCCAGCACTTGCAGGGGGCGTGCAAATGGTGGAAGGCGCATGCTCTTCACGTCCAGTGTTGGGAAGGTCAGGCATCGCAACCGACACAATTGGACTCTCCTTGTGGATTTGGGATTTCGAAGAACGCACAGTTCTTTGCGGTGCTTTTGCCAGCTTGAGTCTTTTCAGTTTTCTAGCGAGAGGCTGAGTGCTTCCATCCTCATGTGAAGCTGAACCACTAGCCATGAACATAGGCCAGGGCCTCAGCCGTTCCTTGCCACTCCGTGTGGTAAATGGCATATTGGCAAGTTTACGCTTCTCCTCCGACAATTTTATTTTAGGTTTTGGAGTCCTTTTTTTTCTGATATTTGGTGTTTTGGATTTGACATGCTCTGTACTATGACATTGGGCATCGGCCTTGGCAGACGACGTTGCTGGCATTTCATCGTCTCGGCCATGACTAGTGGCAGCAGCTTCAGCACGAGGTGGAAGTGGATCTTGATCTTTCCCTAATTTTGGAACCTCAACATTTTTGTTCTCCATATTTTAATAGGCACAACTAAAAGGCACCTCAGGTAAACAATGGAGATGGATGGATACTAGTATACTTATGGATGGACTGCCGAGTGCCGACACAGAGGTAGCTACAGCCGTGGACTACCGTACTGTGTCTGCTGCTAATATAGACTGGATGATAATGAGATGAAATCAATATATATATGTATGTATATATAATATCACTAGTACTGCAGCCGGACAGGTAGATAATATATTTATTAGGTAATGATGACTGATGACGGACCTGCTGGACACTGTCAGCTCAGCAGCACCGCAGACTGCTACAGTAAGCTACTATACTATAGTAGTATGTACAAAGAAGAAAGGAAAAAAAAAACCACGGGTAGGTGGTATACAATTATGGATGGACTGCCGAGTGCCGACACAGAGGTAGCTACAGCCGTGGACTAACGTACTGTGTCTGCTGCTAATATAGACTGGATGATTGATAATGAGATGAAATCAATATATATATGTATGTATATATAATATCACTAGTACTGCAGCCGGACAGGTAGATAATATATTTATTAGGTAATGATGACTGATGACGGACCTGCTGGACACTGTCAGCTCAGCAGCACCGCAGACTGCTACAGTAAGCTACTATACTATAGTAGTATGTACAAAGAAGAAAGAAAAAAAAAACCACGGGTAGGTGGTATACAATTATGGATGGACTGCCGAGTGCCGACACAGAGGTAGCTACAGCCGTGGACTAACGTACTGTGTCTGCTGCTAATATAGAGTCTAGACTGGATGATAAATTATTGATAATGAGATGAAATCAATATAATATCACTAGTACTGCAGCCGGACAGGTACTATATATATTTATTATGTAATGACTGATGACGGACCTGCTGGACACTGTCAGGTCAGCAGCACCGCAGACTGCTACAGTAAGCTACTATAGTAGTATGTATAAAGAAGAATGAAAAAAAAAAAAAACACGGGTAGGTGGTATACAATATTATATATATATATATATTATATACAATTATATATATATATATATATATATATATTAAACTGGTGGTGATTGATTATTAAACTGGTGGTCAGGTCACGTTGCAACTTGCAACTAGTACTCCGAGTCCTAAGCAGACAATCACAAAATATATTATTATACTGGTGGTCAGTGTGGTCACAACAATGGCAGTGTGGCACTGACTCTGGCAGCAAAAGTGTGCACTGTACGTTATATGTACTCCTGAGTCCTGCTCTCAGACTCTAACTGCTCCCCACTGTCAGTGTCTCCCCCACAAGTCAGATAATTAATACAATACACAGTCACACTATCTAATCTATATCACTTCAGCAAGTAGTATAGTAGTACTCCTAATAGTAATAATGCTCCCCAAAATACTGTGTCTCTCTCGTCTCTACTGTGTCTCTCTCTTCTCTAAACGGAGAGGACGCCAGCCACGTCCTCTCCCTATGACTCTCAATGCACGTGTGAAAATGGCGGCGACGCGCGGCTCCTTATAAAGAATCCGAGTCTCGCGAGAATCCGACAGCGGGATGATGACGTTCGGGCGCGCTCGGGTTAACCGAGCAAGGCGGGAAGATCCGAGTCGCTCGGACCCGTGAAGAAAAAACTGAAGTTCGGGCGGGTTCGGATTCAGAGGAACCGAACCCGCTCATCACTATTGTTTTGCCAATGGCTGTGAGCACCCATCAAAACCAATTCTCATGGGGAAAAAATTGGATTTTATCGCAAGTCGCGAAAAACAGCTATCCAATTAGCTACATGCCGCAAAAAGTTCTTGGCAAAGTCTCCATAGGTTTACAACGAATTAAAAATGTCGGGATTTGGTTCAGAAACACCTGGGACACCCCCTGAATGACTAATTATGGTTTTAGAAGTTTTTAATTATTTATAATATGCCAATAATGACATCAGTTTTGGGGTGAAAAGTGTGAAATGATGGAAATTGGGGTACAAGGTATAGAACAGGTATATGGGGTGCTTTATGAGTGGGACTAGTGTTTCTAGGCTTGCAGGTGGGAGTAATCAGTTTTTGAGGGGGACCTTTCTTAAAAGTGGCTTTAAATTACCCAAATATATACTTATACACTTTTATGTGATCCTAATTTAATGAGAGCATTTATTTTGCACAGAAAAGCCTACTTTTTATCATTTTTTTTCTTGATTAAAAAAAACAAAACATTTAACAGCCTATTAACACAATTCAAGTCACCAAAATGTTTTTATTATGACCTTTTATACACTTCTATATTGTTATCCTATGTTAGTTTGCCATTTTATAGGGTACAGGCAGATTTCTCAATTTTCCCCTAAACTTTTCACTGGTTATCTGGTTTTCAAGAATTATCGCATAAATCCTGTTTTCGTGAATTTGCAATTGGATAGGTCAAATTGCACACAGGCGTTTTTGCCAGTGAACACTGCGCAAAGTCTGTCCGCGGTAAATTACTGGGTTTCCATGGGCAGGATTCAAATCGAAGACAGTTGAATAGCGCTGGGAAATAGCTCCCGGGGCTATTCAATACAGCGAAGTGGTTAGTCTGCCCATTCTACCGGACTATATAGGGTGTTTTGTTGGAAGAACCGACATTGTCTGACTTAAGTGCCTGGCGCAACAGTGCCTGGCAGAAATAAGCATTGCATCAGCACTTTTGTCGGATTTCTGCTGCGAGCAGAAATCCCGTCATCGGGTGTCACAGGGCGTTGTATTGAATAGCCCTGGGAGGTAATCCGCAGTGCAATTCAACTGTCTTCGAATTGAATTGTGCCCCATGATTAATTGGATACCGCCCTCAGTCTGTAAGGCAATAATTTACATACATTTATATACATGTTTCTCTTACGTCCTAGAGGATGCTGGGGACTCCGTAAGGACCATGGGGTATAGAGGGGCTCCGCAGGAGACATGGACACTATAAAGACCTTTAGAATGGGTGTGCACTGGCTCCTCCCTCTATGCCCCTCCTCCAGACCTCAGTTAGATCCTGTGCCCAGAGGAGACTAGAGGCACTACAGGGGAGTTCTCCTGAGTTTCTCTGAAAAAAGAATTTTGTTAGGTTTTTTTATTTTCAGGGAGCTCTGCTGGCAACAGGCTCCCTGCATCGTGGGACTGAGGAGAGAGAAGCAGACCTACTTAACTGATAGGCTCTGCTTCTTAGGCTACTGTACACCATTAGCTCCAGAGGGTCGGAACGCAGGTCTCACCCTCACCGTTCGTCCCGGAGCCGCCGCCGTCCTCCTCACAGAGCCAGAAGATAGAAGTCGGGTGAGTAGCAGAAGAAAGAAGACTTCAAAGGCGGCAGAAGACTTCAGTTCTTCAGTGAGGTAACGCGCAGCGTTACCGCTGCGCGCCATTGCTCCCACACACACACACAACAGCGGGCACTGTAAGGGTGCAGGGCGCAGGGGGGGCGCCCTGGGCAGCAATTAATAGCCTCAAGGGACACTGGCAGCTGTACATATACTGCGGAGGCAGTATATTATTTACCCCCGCCAGGTTTTTTGATTGTTTGAGCGGGACTGAAGCCCGCCGCTGAGGGGGCAGGGCTTGATCCTCCAGCACTAACCAGCGCCATTTTCTCCACAGCACATGCAGAGAAGCTGGCTCCCCGGACTCTCCCCTGCTGAAGACGGTCACAGAGGACAAAAAGAGGGCGGGGGGGGGGGGGGCACTTTTTATTTGCGCAGTGAGTGTATATTATATAATTGTATAAAAGCGCTGTTTCTCTGGGAATTTAGTTTCCAGTGTCAGTTGGCGCTGGGTGTGTGCTGGCATACTCTCTCTCTGTCTCTCCAAAGGGCCTTATTGGGGAACTGTCTCCATATATATATATATATCTTTGAGTGTGTGGGGGTGTCGGTACGCGTGTGTCGGCATGTCTGAAGCGGAAGGCTCTTCTAAGGAGGAGGTGGAGCAGATGATTGTGGTGTCTCCGTCGGCAACGCCGACACATGATTGGATGGATATGCTGAATGTTTTAAATGCAAATGTGGCTTTCTTGCATAAGAGATTGGACAAAGCAGAGTCCAGGGATAATACACGTAGTCAATCAATGGCTTTGACGGTGTCACAGGGCCCTTCAGGGTCTCAAAAACGTCCCCTGTCCCAAATAACAGACACTGATACCGACACGGATTCTGACTCCAGTGTCGACTACGATGATGCGAGGTTACACCCAAGGGTGGCCAAGAGTATTCATTGTATGATTATTGCAATTAAAAGATGATTTGCATATCACGGATGACCCCTCTGTCCCTGACAAGAGGGTTCACATGTTTAAAGAAAAGAAACCGGAGGTAACTTTCCCCCATCCCATGAGCTGAACGAGTTATTTGAAAAGGCTTGGGAAACTCCAGACAAGAAGCTGCAGATTCCCAAAAGAATTCTTATGGCGTATCCTTTCCCTGCGAAGGACAGGTTACGGTGGGAATCCTCACCCAGGGTGGACAAGGCGTTAACGTGCTTGTCCAAAAAGGTGGCGCTACCGTCTCCAGACACAGCAGCCCTCAAGGATCCTGCTGATCGCAGACCGGAAACTACCTTAAAATCAATTTATACACATACAGAGACCTTGCTCAGACCGGCAATAGCGTCGGCTTGGGTTTGTAGCGCTGTAGCAGCTTGGACTGATACCTTGTCAGCTGACTTTGATACCCTAGATAGGGATACCATTTTATTGACCTTAGGTCACATAAAAGACGCAGTCTTGTATATGAGAGACGCTCAGAGAGACGTTGGTCTGCTAGGTTCGAGAGCCAACGCCATGGCGATTTCTGCTAGGCGAGCCCTGTGGACCCGCCAATGGTCAGGTGATGCCGACTCAAAGAAACATATGGACGTTTTACCTTACAAAGGTGAGGATTTATTTGGGGAAGGTCTCGCAGACCTGGTTTCCACAGCTACCGCGGGTAAATCTACCTTTTTACCTTATGTTTCTCCACAGCAAAAGAAGAAAACGCCGCAATATCAGATGCAGTTCTTTCGGTCGCATACGTCCAGAAGAGGTCGGGGTTCTTCCTTCCTCGCCAGAGGTAAGGGTAGAGGGAGAAAACTGCCGGCTACGGCTAGTTCCCAGGAGCAGAAGTCCTCCCCGGCTTCTACTAAATCCACAGCATGACGCTGGGACTCCACGGGGGGAGTCCGCCCCAGTGGGGGCACGTCTTCGACTCTTCAGCCACGTCTGGGTTCGGTCGGACGTGGATCCTTGGGCAATGGAGATTGTATCCCAAGGCAACAAGCTGGAATTCGAAGACGTGCCTCCTCGCCGGTTTTTCAGATCGGCTTTACCAGCTTCTTCCCCAGACAGGGAGATAGTGTTAGCTGCGATTCAAAAACCGTGTCAACAACAAGTGGTTGTCGAGGTTCCCCTAGTTCAACAGGGGAAGGGGTACTACTCAACCCTATTTGTGGTCCCGAAACCGGACGGTTCGGTCAGACCCATTCTACATTTAAAATCCCTAAACCTGTACTTAAAAATGTTCAAATTCAGGATGGAATCGCCCAGGGCGGTTACCTCCAGCTTGGAAGAAGGGGATTTTATGGTGTCTCTAGACATAAAGGATGCATACCTTCATGTCCCCATATATCCCCCTCATCAGGCGTACCTGAGATTCGCTGTACAGGACTGTCATTACCAGTTTCAGACGTTGCCGTTTGGGCTTTCCACGCCCCCGAGGATTTTCACCAAGGTAATGGCGAAAATGATGGTGTTCCTGCGCAGACAGGGAGTCACCATTATCCCGTACTTGGACGATCTCCTGATAAAAGCGAGATTGAGAGATCAGTTGCTGAAAAACGTGTCACTCTCCCTGAGGGTGCTTCAGCAGCATGGCTGGATTCTGAATCTTCCAAAATCGCAGTTGGTTCCAACGACTCGGCTATCTTTCTTGGGCATGATTCTGAACATGGAGCAAAAGAGGGTTTGTCTCCCAGTGGAAAAAGCCAAGGAACTCCAGAACATGGTCAGAGACCTGTTAAAACCGAAAAGAGAGTCAGTCCATCAATGCACTCGGGTTCTGGGGAAAATGGTGGCGTCCTACGAGGCCATCCCCTTCGGCAGGTTTCATGCGCAAACGTTTCAGTGGGACCTTCTGGACAAGTGGTCCGGGTCCCATCTTCAACTTCATCAAAAAATAAGCCTGTCCCCCAGGGCCAGGGTGTCTCTCCTGTGGTGGCTGCAGAGTGCTCACCTTCTAGAGGGTCGCAGGTTCGCCATTCAAGACTGGGTTCTGGTGACCACGGACGCGAGCCTCCGAGGGTGGGGTGCAGTCACACAAGGAAGACATTTTCAGGGGATATGGTCAAGCCAGGATGCTTGTCTACACATCAATGTACTGGAATTGAGGGCCATATACAACGGCCTTCGTCAAGCGGAGAATCTCCTTCGCGACCTACCAGTTCTGATTCAATCAGACAACGTCACAGCCGTGGCTCATGTAAACCGCCAAGGCGGGACAAGGAGCAGAGTGGCAAGGGCGGAAACCACCAGGATACTTCGCTGGGCGGAAAATCACGTAAGCGCTCTGTCAGCTATATTCATTCCGGGTGTGGACAACTGGGAAGCGGACTTCCTCAGCAGACACGATCTCCATCCAGGAGAGTGGGGACTTCATCAAGAAGTTTTTACAGAGATAACAGATCGTTGGGGACTTCCTCAAATAGACATGATGGCGTCACGCCTCAACAAGAAGCTTTGGAGGTATTGTGCCAGGTCAAGGGACCCTCAGGCAGTAGCAGTGGATGCCCTGGTGACTCTGTGGGTGTTTCAGTCGGTCTATGTGTTCCCTCCTCTGCCACTCATCTCAAAGATATTGAGAATCATAAGATGAAAAAGAGTGCGGACAATACTCATTGTTCCAGATTGGCCTCGAAGGGCCTGGTATTCAGTTCTTCAGGAAAAGCTCACAGAAGATCCGTGGCCTCTTCCTCTCAGAGAGGACCTGTTGCAACAGGGGCCCTGTGTGTTCCAAGACTTACCGCGGTTACGTTTGACGGCATGGTGGTTGAACACCGAATCCTAGGCATTCCAGAAGAAGTCATCCCTCCTCTGATAAAGGCTAGGAAGGAGGTGACGGCAAAACATTATCACCGTATCTGGAGAAAGTATGTATCTTGGTGTGAGGCTAAGAATGCTCCTACGGAAGATTTCCATCTGGGCCGTTTCCTCCACTTTCTGCAGACAGGAGTGGATATGGGCCTTAAATTGGGCTCCATTAAAGTACAGATTTCGGCCCTATCGATTTTCTTTCAGAAGGAATTGGCTTCTCTCCCAGAAGTCCAGACTTTTGTAGAGGGAGTGCTGCACATGCAACCTCCTTTTGTGCCTCCTGTGGCACCATGGGACCTTAACGTGGTGTTACAGTTCCTGAAATCTCACTGGTTTGAGCCCCTTCGAACAGTGGAATTAAAATTTCTCACTTGGAAGGTGGTCATGTTGTTGGCCTTGGCGTCTGCAAGGCGGGTGTCTGAATTGGCGGCTTTGTCTCACAAAAGCCCCTATCTGATTTTTCATGTGGATAGAGCGGAGTTGAGGACTCGTCCTCAATTTTTGCCTAAGGTGGTTTCTTCTTTCATATGAACCAACCTATTGTGGTGCCGGTGGCTACGAGTGACTTGGAGGATTCCAGGTCACTGGATGTAGTCAGGGCCTTACAAATTTATGTAGCCAGGACGGCTCGGGTTAGGAAAACAGAGGCTCTGTTTGTCCTATATGCAGCCAACAAGGTTGGTGCTACTGCTTCTAAGCAGACTATTGCTCGCTGGATATGTAACACGATTCAGCAGGCTCATTCTACGGCTGGATTGCCGTTACCAAATTCGGTAAAGGCCCACTCCACTAGGAAGGTGGGCTCGTCTTGGGCGGCTGGCCGAGGCGTCTCGGCATTACAGCTTTGCCGAGCGGCGACTTGGTCGGGTTCAAACACTTTTGCAAAATTCTATAAGTTTGATACCCTGGCTGATGAGGACCTCGTGTTTGCTCAATCGGTGCTGCAGAGTCATCCGCACTCTCCCGCCCGGTCTGGAGCTTTGGTATAATCCCCATGATCCTTACGGAGTCCCCAGCATCCTCTAGGACGTAGGAGAAAATAAGATTTTAAACCTACCGGTAAATCTTTTTCTCCTAGTCCGTAGAGAATGCTGGGCGCTAGTCCCAGTGCGGACATTTTTCTGCAAGACTTGTATATAGTTATTGCTTACATAAGGGTTATGTTACAGTTTGGATCAGTGTCGGACTGATGCTGTTTTGTTTCATACTGTTAACAGGTTAGTATATTCCATGTTATACGGTGTGGATGGTGTGGGCTGGTATGAATCTTGCCCTTAGATCAGAGGTTCTCAAACTCGGTCCTCAGGACCCCACACAGTGCATGTTTTGCAGGTAACCCAGCAGGTACACAGGTGTATTAATTACTCACTAACACATTTTTAAAGGTCCACATGTGGAGCTCATTATTTCAATTGTGATTCTGTGAGGAGACCTGCAAAACATGTACTGTGTGGGGTCCTGAGGACCGAGTTTGAGAACCTGTGCCTTAGATTAACAAAATCCTTTCCTCGTACTGTCCGTCTCCTCTGGGCACAGTTTCTCTAACTGAGGTCTGGAGGAGGGGCATAGAGGGAGGAGCCAGTGCACACCCATTCTAGAGTTCTTTATAGTGCCCATGTCTCCTGCGGAGCCCGTCTATACCCCATGGTCCTTACGGAGTCCCCAGCATCCTCTACGGACTAGGAGAAAAAGATTTACCGGTAGGTTTAAAATCTTATTTCTCTGACGTCCTAGTGGATGCTGGGGACTCCGAAAGGACCATGGGGAATAGCGGCTCCGCAGGAGACTGGGCACAAAAGTAAAAGCTTTAAGACTACCTGGTGTGCACTGGCTCCTCCCCCTATGACCCTCCTCCAAGCCTCAGTTAGATTTTTGTGCCCGAACGAGAAGGGTGCAGTCTAGGTGGCTCTCCTGAGCTGCTTAGAAAAAAGTTTTAGGTTTTTTATTTTCAGTGAGACCTGCTGGCAACAGGCTCACTGCATCGAGGGACTAAGGGGAGAAGAAGCGAACTCACCTGCGTGCAGAGTGGATTGGGCTTCTTAGGCTACTGGACATTAGCTCCAGAGGGACGATCACAGGCCCAGCCATGGATGGGTCCCAGAGCCGCGCCGCCGTCCACCTTACAGAGCCAGAAGAGCAGAAGAGGTCCGGAAAAATTGGCGGCAGAAGACGTCCTGTCTTCAATAAGGTAGCGCACAGCACCGCAGCTGTGCGCCATTGCTCTCAGCACACTTCACACTCCGGTCACTGAGGGTGCAGGGCGCTGGGTGGGGGCGCCCTGAGACGCAATATAAACACCTTAGGGGGCAAAAAATGCATCACATATAGCTCCTGGGCTATATGGATGCATTTAACTCATGCCTGTTTTTCCATAAAAAAGCGGGAGAACGGCCGCCGAGAAGGGGGCGGAGCCTATCTCCTCAGCACACTGGCACCATTTTTCCTCACAGCTCCGTTGGAGGGAAGCTCCCTGACTCTCCCCTGCAGTCCTGCACTACAGAAACAGGGTAAAACAAGAGAGGGGGGGGGGGGCACTAAATTGGCAGATAAATCTATACAGCAGCTATATAAGGGAAAAACACTTATATAAGGTTATCCCTGTATATATATATAGCGCTCTGGTGTGTGCTGGCAAACTCTCCCTCTGTCTCCCCAAAGGGCTAGTGGGGTCCTGTCCTCTATCAGAGCATTCCCTGTGTGTGTGCTGTGTGTCGGTACGTTGTGTCGACATGTATGAGGAGGAAAATGGTATGGAGGCGGAGCAATTGCCTGTATTAGTGATGTCACCCCCTAGGGAGTCGACACCTGACTGGATGGTCTTATGGAAGGAATTACGTGATAGTGTCAGCACTTTACAAAAGACTGTTGACGACATGAGACAGCCGGCAAATCAGTTAATACCTGTACAGGCGTCTCAAACACCGTCAGGGGCTCTAAAGCGCCCGTTACCTCAGGTGGTCGACACAGACCCAGACACGGACACTGACTCCAGTGTCGACGGTGAGGAAACAAACGTATTTTCCAGTAGGGCCACACGTTACATGATCACGGCAATGAAGGAGGTTTTGAACATTGCTGATACTACAAGTACCACAAAAAAGGGTATTATGTGGGGTGTGAAAAAACTACCCGTAGTTTTTCCTGAATCAGATGAATTAAATAAGGTGTGTGATGAAGCGTGGGTTTCCCCCGATAAAAAACTGCTAATTTCTAAAAAATTATTGGCATTATACCCTTTCCCGCCAGAGGTTAGGGCGCGTTGGGAAACACCCCCTAGGGTGGATAAGGCGCTCACACGCTTATCAAAACAAGTGGCGTTACCGTCTCCTGATACGGCCGCCCTCAAGGAACCAGCTGATAGGAAGCTGGAAAATATCCTAAAAAGTATATACACACATACTGGTATTATACTGCGACCAGCAATCGCCTCAGCCTGGATGTGCAGTGCTGGGGTGGCTTGGTCGGATTCCCTGACTGAAAATATTGATACCCTGGACAGGGACAATATATTATTGACTATAGAGCATTTAAAGGATGCATTTCTATATATGAGAGATGCACAGAGGGATATTTGCACTCTGGCATCAAGAGTAAGTGCGCTGTCCATTTCTGCCAGAAGAGGGTTATGGACGCGACAGTGGTCAGGTGATGCGGATTCCAAACGGCATATGGAAGTATTGCCGTATAAAGGGGAGGAGTTATTTGGGGTCGGTCTATCGGACCTGGTGGCCACGGCAACGGCTGGGAAATCCACCTTTTTACCCCAGTTCACCTCTTAGCAGAAAAAGACACCGTCTTTTCAGGCTCAGTCCTTTCGTCCCCATAAGGGCAAGCGGGCAAAAGGCCACTCGTATCTGCCCCGGGCAGAGGAAGGGGAAAAAGACTGCAGCAGACAGCCTCTTCCCAGGAACAGAAGCCCTCCCCCGCTTCTGCCAAGTCCTCAGCATGACGCTGGGGCCTTACAAGCGGACTCAGGCACGGTGGGGGCCCGTCTCAAGAATTTCAGCGCGCAGTGGGCTCACTCGCAAGTGGACCCCTGGATCCTGCAGGTAGTATCTCAGGGGTACAAATTGGAATTCGAGACGTCTCCCCCTCGCCGGTTCCTGAAGTCTGCTTTACCAACGTCTCCCCCCGACAGGGAGGCGGTATTGGAAGCCATTCACAAGCTGTATTCCCAGCAGGTGATAATCAAGGTACCCCTCCTACAACAGGGAAAGGGGTATTATTCCACGCTGTTTGTGGTACCGAAGCCGGACGGCTCGGTGAGACCTATTTTAAATCTGAAATCCTTGAACACTTACATACAAAGGTTCAAATTCAAGATGGAATCACTCAGAGCAGTGATAGCGAACCTGGAAGAAGGGGACTATATGGTGTCTCTGGACATCAAGGATGCTTACCTCCATGTCCCAATTTGCCCTTCTCACCAAGGGTACCTCAGGTTTGTGGTACAGAACTATCAGTTTCAGACGCTGCCGTTTGGATTGTCCACGGCACCCCGGGTCTTTACCAAGGTAATGGCCGAAATGATGATTCTTCTTCGAAGAAAAGGCGTCTTAATTATCCCTTACTTGGACGATCTCCTGATAAGGGCAAGGTCCAGAGAACAGTTAGAGGTCGGAGTAGCACTATCTCAAGTAGTACTACGACAGCACGGATGGATTCTAAATATTCCAAAATCGCAGCTGATTCCGACGACACGTCTGCTGTTCCTAGGGATGATTCTGGACACAGTACAGAAAAAGGTGTTTCTTCCGGAGGAGAAAGCCAGGGAGTTATCCGACCTAGTCAGGAACCTCCTAAAACCAGGCCAAGTGTCAGTGCATCAATGCACAAGGGTCCTGGGAAAAATGGTGGCTTCTTACGAAGCGATTCCATTCGGCAGATTCCACGCAAGAACTTTTCAGTGGGATCTGCTGGACAAATGGTCCGGATCGCATCTTCAAATGCATCAGCGGATAACCCTGTCTCCCAGGACAAGGGTGTCTCTCCTGTGGTGGTTGCAGAGTGCTCATCTTCTAGAGGGCCGCAGATTCGGCATTCAGGACTGGGTCCTGGTGACCACGGATGCCAGCCTGAGAGGCTGGGGAGCAGTCACACAGGGAAGAAATTTCCAGGGCTTGTGGTCAAGCATGGAAACGTCACTTCACATAAATATCCTGGAACTAAGGGCCATTTACAATGCCCTAAGTCAGGCAAGGCCTCTGCTTCAGGGTCAGCCGGTGCTGATCCAGTCGGACAACATCACGGCAGTCGCCCACGTAAACAGACAGGGCGGCACAAGAAGCAGGAGGGCAATGACGGAAGTGGCAAGGATTCTTCGCTGGGCGGAAAATCATGTGATAGCACTGTCAGCAGTGTTCATTCCGGGAGTGGACAACTGGGAAGCAGACTTCCTCAGCAGACACGATCTCCACCCGGGGGAGTGGGGACTTAACCCAGAAGTCTTCCACATGATTGTGAACCGTTGGGAAAAACCAAAGGTGGACATGATGGCGTCCCGCCTCAACAAAAAACTAGACAGATATTGCGCCAGGTCAAGGGACCCTCAGGCAATAGCTGTGGACGCTCTGGTAACACCGTGGGTGTACCAGTCAGTGTATGTGTTCCCTCCTCTGCCTCTCATACCCAAGGTACTGAGAATCATAAGAAGGAGAGGAGTAAGGACTATACTCGTGGCTCCGGATTGGCCAAGAAGGACTTGGTACCCGGAACTTCAAGAAATGCTCACGGAAGACCCGTGGCCTCTACCTCTAAGAAAGGACCTGCTCCAGCAGGGACCATGTCTGTTCCAAGACTTACCGCGGCTGCGTTTGGCGGCATGGCGGTTGAACGCCGGATCCTGCAGGAAAAAGGCATTCCGGATGAAGTCATCCCTACCCTGATCAAAGCCAGGAAGGATGTAACTGTGCAACATTATCACCGTATTAGGCGTAAATATGTTGCGTGGTGTGAGGCCAGGAAGGCCCCTACAGAGGAATTTCAACTGGGTCGTTTCCTGCATTTCCTGCAAACAGGACTGTCTATGGGCCTAAAATTAGGGTCCATTAAGGTTCAAATTTCAGCCCTGTCGATATTCTTCCAAAAAGAACTAGCTTCAGTTCCTGAAGTCCAGACATTTGTCAAGGGGGTACTGCATATACAGCCTCCTTTTGTGCCTCCAGTGGCACCTTGGGATCTCAATGTAGTTTTGGGGTTCCTAAAATCACATTGGTTTGAACCACTCACCACTGTGGACTTAAAATATCTCACATGGAAAGTGGTAATGCTGTTAGCCCTGGCCTCAGCCAGGCGTGTCTCAGAATTGGCGGCTTTATCCTATAAAAGCCCTTACCTAATTTTTCATACGGACAGGGCAGAATTGAGGACTCGTCCTCAATTTCTCCCTAAGGTGGTTTCAGCATTTCACTTAAACCAGCCTATTGTGGTACCTGCGGCTACTAGGGACTTGGAGGATTCCAAGTTGCTGGACGTAGTCAGGGCCCTGAAAATATATGTTTCCAGGACGGCTGGAGTCAGAAAATCTGACTCGCTGTTTATCCTGTATGCACCCAACAAGCTGGGTGCTCCTGCTTCTAAGCAGACTATTGCTCGTTGGATTTGTAGTACAATTCAGCTTGCACATTCTGTGGCAGGCCTGCCACAGCCAAAATCTGTAAAAGCCCATTCCACATGGAAAGTGGGCTCATCTTGGGCGGCTGCCCGAGGGGTCTCGGCTTTACAACTTTGCCGAGCAGCTACTTGGTCAGGGGCAAACACGTTTGCTAAATTCTACAAATTTGATACCCTGGCTGAGGAGGACCTGGAGTTCTCTCATTCGGTGCTGCAGAGTCATCCGCACTCTCCCGCCCGTTTGGGAGCTTTGGTATAATCCCCATGGTCCTTTCGGAGTCCCCAGCATCCACTAGGACGTCAGAGAAAATAAGAATTTACTTACCGATAATTCTATTTCTCATAGTCCGTAGTGGATGCTGGGCGCCCATCCCAAGTGCGGATTGTCTGCAATACTTGTACATAGTTATTGTTACAAAAAATCGGGTTATTATTGTTGTGAGCCATCTTTTCAGAGGCTCCTCTGTTATCATGCTGTTAACTGGGTTCAGATCACAAGTTGTACGGTGTGATTGGTGTGGCTGGTATGAGTCTTACCCGGGATTCAAAATCCTTCCTTATTGTGTACGCTCGTCCGGGCACAGTATCCTAACTGAGGCTTGGAGGAGGGTCATAGGGGGAGGAGCCAGTGCACACCAGGTAGTCTTAAAGCTTTTACTTTTGTGCCCAGTCTCCTGCGGAGCCGCTATTCCCCATGGTCCTTTCGGAGTCCCCAGCATCCACTACGGACTATGAGAAATAGAATTATCGGTAAGTAAATTCTTATTTTTTTATATTATCTATAAGAGCATCTAGCTGCTTGCCTATCCCTAGAGGGATCTGCAATCCTTACCAAGTTCAACAAATAGAAAAGCTATCCTTCATTTCTCATTAATGATCAGATTTACTGTAAAAATATAAGACCTGATAGAGACAAACATACATGCTAGTGATTATTATTGAATGTTAAATATAAAAAATGATTAACCATAAAAATAAAAGTAAAGTCAAGGCTATTAATAAAGATCTTTAAAATGTATCAATAACATCACAGTATATAAATCAAAAATTCATTCCTCTAGGAACCAATGTCAAGTTGTAGAGAGAAATAAAGAAACATTTAACTCCATCTTTTTAACCATTATGTTAGATTGGGTACAGTATTATATTGTGATCATTTAACATTTATTAGAGATGAGCGCCTGAAATTTTTCGGGTTTTGTGTTTTGGTTTTGGGTTCGGTTCCGCGGCCGTGTTTTGGGTTCGAACGCGTTTTGGCAAAACCTCACCGAATTTTTTTTGTCGGATTCGGGTGTGTTTTGGATTCGGGTGTTTTTTTCAAAAAACACTAAAAAACAGCTTAAATCATAGAATTTGGGGGTCATTTTGATCCCAAAGTATTATTAACCTCAAAAACCATAATTTACACTCATTTTCAGTCTATTCTGAATACCTCACACCTCACAATATTATTTTTAGTCCTAAAATTTGCACCGAGGTCGCTGTGTGAGTAAGATAAGCGACCCTAGTGGCCGACACAAACACCGGGCCCATCTAGGAGTGGCACTGCAGTGTCACGCAGGATGTCCCTTCCAAAAAACCCTCCCCAAACAGCACATGACGCAAAGAAAAAAAGAGGCGCAATGAGGTAGCTGTGTGAGTAAGATTAGCGACCCTAGTGGCCGACACAAACACCGGGCCCATCTAGGAGTGGCACTGCAGTGTCACGCAGGATGGCCCTTCCAAAAAACCCTCCCCAAACAGCACATGACGCAAAGAAAAAAAGAGGCGCAATGAGGTAGCTGACTGTGTGAGTAAGATTAGCGACCCTAGTGGCCGACACAAACACCGGGCACATCTAGGAGTGGCACTGCAGTGTCACGCAGGATGTCCCTTCCAAAAAACCCTCCCCAAACAGCACATGACGCAAAGAAAAAAAGAGGCGCAATGAGGTAGCTGTGTGAGTAAGATTAGCGACCCTAGTGGCCGACACAAACACCGGGCCCATCTAGGAGTGGCACTGCAGTGTCACGCAGGGTGTCCCTTCCAAAAAACCCACCCCAATCAGCACATGATGCAAAGAAAAAGAAAAGAAAAAAGAGGTGCAAGATGGAATTATCCTTGGGCCCTCCCACCCACCCTTATGTTGTATAAACAAAACAGGACATGCACACTTTAACCAACCCATCATTTCAGTGACAGGGTCTGCCACACGACTGTGACTGATATGACGGGTTGGTTTGGACCCCCCCCAAAAAAGAAGCAATTAATCTCTCCTTGCACAAACTGGCTCTACAGAGGCAAGATGTCCACCTCATCTTCACCCTCCGATATATCACCGTGTACATCCCCCTCCTCACAGATTATCAATTCGTCCCCACTGGAATCCACCATCTCAGCTCCCTGTGTACTTTGTGGAGGCAATTGCTGCTGGTCAATGTCTCCGCGGAGGAATTGATTATAATTCATTTTAATGAACATCATCTTCTCCACATTTTCTGGATGTAACCTCGTACGCCGATTGCTGACAAGGTGAGCGGCGGCACTAAACACTCTTTCGGAGTACACACTTGTGGGAGGGCAACTTAGGTAGAATAAAGCCAGTTTGTGCAAGGGCCTCCAAATTGCCTCTTTTTCCTGCCAGTATAAGTACGGACTGTGTGACGTGCCTACTTGGATGCGGTCACTCATATAATCCTCCACCATTCTATCAATGTTGAGAGAATCATATGCAGTGACAGTAGACGACATGTCCGTAATCGTTGTCAGGTCCTTCAGTCCGGACCAGATGTCAGCATCAGCAGTCGCTCCAGACTGCCCTGCATCACCGCCAGCGGGTGGGCTCGGAATTCTGAGCCTTTTCCTCGCACCCCCAGTTGCGGGAGAATGTGAAGGAGGAGATGTTGACAGGTCGCGTTCCGCTTGACTTGACAATTTTGTCACCAGCAGGTCTTTCAACCCCAGCAGACCTGTGTCTGCCGGAAAGAGAGATCCAAGGTAGGCTTTAAATCTAGGATCGAGCACGGTGGCCAAAATGTAGTGCTCTGATTTCAACAGATTGACCACCCGTGAATCCTTGTTAAGCGAATTAAGGGCTGCATCCACAAGTCCCACATGCCTAGCGGAATCGCTCCGTGTTAGCTCCTCCTTCAATGCCTCCAGCTTCTTCTGCAAAAGCCTGATGAGGGGAATGACCTGACTCAGGCTGGCAGTGTCTGAACTGACTTCACGTGTGGCAAGTTCAAAGGGCATCAGAACCTTGCACAACGTTGAAATCATTCTCCACTGCACTTGAGACAGGTGCATTCCACCTACTATATCGTGCTCAATTGTATAGGCTTGAATGGCCTTTTGCTGCTCCTCCAACCTCTGAAGCATATAGAGGGTTGAATTCCACCTCGTTACCACTTCTTGCTTCAGATGATGGCAGGGCAGGTTCAGTAGTTTTTGGTGGTGCTCCAGTTTTCTGTACGTGGTGCCTGTACGCCGAAAGTGTCCCGCAATTCTTCTGGCCACCGACAGCATCTCTTGCACGGCCCTGTCGTTTTTTAAAAAATTCTGCACCACCAAATTCAAGGTATGTGCAAAACATGGGACGTGCTGGAATTGGCCCAGATTTAATGCACACACAATATTGCTGGCGTTGTCCGATGCCACAAATCCACAGGAGAGTCCAATTGGGGTAAGCCATTCCGCGATGATCTTCCTCAGTTGCCGTAAGAGGTTTTCAGCTGTGTGCGTATTCTGGAAAGCGGTGATACAAAGCGTAGCCTGCCTAGGAAAGAGTTGGCGTTTGCGAGATGCTGCTACTGGTGCCGCCGCTGCTGTTCTTGCGGCGGGAGTCCATACATCTACCCAGTGGGCTGTCACAGTCATATAGTCCTGACCCTGCCCTGCTCCACTTGTCCACATGTCCGTGGTTAAGTGGACATTGGGTACAGCTGCATTTTTTAGGACACTGGTGACTCTTTTTCTGAGGTCTGTGTACATTTTCGGTATCGCCTGCCTAGAGAAATGGAACCTAGATGGTATTTGGTACCGGGGACACAGTACCTCCAACAAGTCTCTAGTTGGCTCTGCAGTAATGATGGATACCGGAACCACGTTTCTCACCACCCAGGATGCCAAGGCCTCAGTTATCCGCTTTGCAGTAGGATGACTGCTGTGATATTTCATCTTCCTCGCAAAGGACTGTTGAACAGTCAATTGCTTACTGGAAGTAGTACAAGTGGGCTTACGACTTCCCCTCTGGGATGACCATCGACTCCCAGCGGCAACAACAGCAGCGCCAGCAGCAGTAGGCGTTACACGCAAGGATGCATCGGAGGAATCCCAGGCAGGAGAGGACTCGTCAGACTTGCCAGTGACATGGCCTGCAGGACTATTGGCATTCCTGGGGAAGGAGGAAATTGACACTGAGGGAGTTGGTGGGGTGGTTTGCGTGAGCTTGGTTACAAGAGGAAGGGATTTACTGGTCAGTGGACTGCTTCCGCTGTCACCCAAAGTTTTTGAACTTGTCACTGACTTATTATGAATGCGCTGCAGGTGACGTATAAGGGAGGATGTTCCGAGGTGGTTAACGTCCTTACCCCTACTTATTACAGCTTGACAAAGGGAACACACGGCTTGACACCTGTTGTCCGCATTTGTGGTGAAATACCTCCACACCGAAGAGCTGATTTTTTTGGTATTTTCACCTGGCATGTCAACGGCCATATTCCTCCCACGGACAACAGGTGTCTCCCCGGGTGCCTGACTTAAACAAACCACCTCACCATCAGAATCCTCCTGGTCAATTTCCTCCCCAGCGCCAGCAACACCCATATCCTCCTCATCCTGGTGTACTTCAACACTGACATCTTCAATCTGACTATCAGGAACTGGACTGCGGGTGCTCCTTCCAGCACTTGCAGGGGGCATGCAAATAGTGGAAGGCGCATGCTCTTCACGTCCAGTGTTGGGAAGGTCAGGCATCGCAAACGACACAATTGGACTCTCCTTGTGGATTTGGGATTTCAAAGAACGCACAGTTCTTTGCGGTGCTTTTGCCAGCTTGAGTCTTTTCAGTTTTCTAGCGAGAGGCTGAGTGCTTCCATCCTCATGTGAAGCTGAACCACTAGCCATGAACATAGGCCAGGGCCTCAGCCGTTCCTTGCCACTCCGTGTGGTAAATGGCATATTGGCAAGTTTACGCTTCTCCTCCGACAATTTTATTTTAGGTTTTGGAGTCCTTTTTTTTCTGATATTTGGTGTTTTGGATTTGACATGCTCTGTACTATGACATTGGGCATCGGCCTTGGCAGACGACGTTGCTGGCATTTCATCGTCTCGGCCATGACTAGTGGCAGCAGCTTCAGCACGAGGTGGAAGTGGATCTTGATCTTTCCCTAATTTTGGAACCTCAACTTTTTTGTTCTCCATATTTTATAGGCAGAACTAAAAGGCACCTCAGGTAAACAATGGAGATGGATGGATTGGATACTAGTATACAATTATGGACGGACTGCCACGGTTAGGTGGTATAAAAAAACCACGGTTAGGTGGTATATATTATAATAATAATACAATTATGGATGGACGGACTGCCTGCCGACTGCCGACACAGAGGTAGCCACAGCCGTGAACTACCGCACTGTACACTGGTTGATAAAGAGATAGTAGTATACTCGTAACAATTAGGATGACACTATGACGGTATAAAGAATGAAAAAAAAAACCACGGTTAGGTGGTAGGTATATAATAATAAATAATACAATTCTGGTCGGACGGACTGCCTGCCGTGTGCCGACACAGAGGTAGCCACAGCCGTGAACTACCGCACTGTACACTGGTTGATAAAGAGATAGTAGTATACTCGTAACAATTAGGATGACAC
Organism: Pseudophryne corroboree; assembly: GCF_028390025.1. Lineage (NCBI taxonomy): Eukaryota > Metazoa > Chordata > Amphibia > Anura > Myobatrachidae > Pseudophryne > Pseudophryne corroboree. The sequence goes on along the minus strand of NC_086444.1, from coordinate 87,514,130 downwards.
TATGACGGTATAAAGAATGAAAAAAAAAACCACGGTTAGGTGGTAGGTATATAATAATAAATAATACAATTCTGGTCGGACGGACTGCCTGCCGTGTGCCGACACAGAGGTAGCCACAGCCGTGAACTACCGCACTGTACACTGGTTGATAAAGAGATAGTAGTATACTCGTAACAATTAGGATGACACTATGACGGTATAAAGAATGAAAAAAAAACCACGGTTAGGTGGTAGGTATATAATAATAAATAATACAATTCTGGTCGGACGGACTGCCTGCCGTGTGCCGACACAGAGGTAGCCACAGCCGTGAACTACCGCACTGTACACTGGTTGATAAAGAGATAGTAGTATACTCGTAACAATTAGGATGACACTATGACGGTATAAAGAATGAAAAAAAACCCACGGTTAGGTGGTAGGTATATAATAATAAATAATACAATTCTGGTCGGACGGACTGCCTGCCGTGTGCCGACACAGAGGTAGCCACAGCCGTGAACTACCGCACTGTACACTGGTTGATAAAGAGATAGTAGTATACTCGTAACAATTAGGATGACACTATGACGGTATAAAGAATGAAAAAAAAACCACGGTTAGGTGGTAGGTATATAATAATAAATAATACAATTCTGGTCGGACGGACTGCCTGCCGTGTGCCGACACAGAGGTAGCCACAGCCGTGAACTACCGCACTGTACACTGGTTGATAAAGAGATAGTAGTATACTCGTAACAATTAGGATGACACTATGACGGTATAAAGAATGAAAAAAAAAACCACGGTTAGGTGGTAGGTATGTAATAATAAATAATACAATTCTGGTCGGACGGACTGCCTGCCGTGTGCCGACACAGAGGTAGCCACAGCCGTGAACTACCGCACTGTACACTGGTTGATAAAGAGATAGTAGTATACTCGTAACAATTAGGATGACACTATGACGGTATAAAGAATGAAAAAAAAAACCACGGTTAGGTGGTAGGTATATAATAATAAATAATACAATTCTGGTCGGACGGACTGCCTGCCGTGTGCCGACACAGAGGTAGCCACAGCCGTGAACTACCGCACTGTACACTGGTTGATAAAGAGATAGTAGTATACTCGTAACAATTAGGATGACACTATGACGGTATAAAGAATGAAAAAAAAACCACGGTTAGGTGGTAGGTATATAATAATAAATAATACAATTCTGGTCGGACGGACTGCCTGCCGTGTGCCGACACAGAGGTAGCCACAGCCGTGAACTACCGCACTGTACACTGGTTGATAAAGAGATAGTAGTATACTCGTAACAATTAGGATGACACTATGACGGTATAAAGAATGAAAAAAAAACCACGGTTAGGTGGTAGGTATATAATAATAAATAATACAATTCTGGTCGGACGGACTGCCTGCCGTGTGCCGACACAGAGGTAGCCACAGCCGTGAACTACCGCACTGTACTGTGTCTGCTGCTAATATAGACTGGTTGATATTTAAAGAGATATTAGTAGTATACAACAATACTATACTGGTGGTCAGGCACTGGTCACCACTCCTGCAGCAAAAGTGTGCACTGTTAATTAATATAATTGTACTCCTGGCTCCTGCTAACAACCTGCAGTGCTCCCCAGTCTCCCCCACAATTAATTATAAGCTTTTAATTTATACATTGATGACTGTGCAGCACACTGGGCTGAGCTGAGTGCACACAGACTGAGTCACACTGTGTGACTGACTGTGCTGTGTATCGTTTTTTTTTTCAGGCAGAGAACGGATATAGCAGAGAGAAGTGAACGGATATATTATATGAAATAAAAGTTAACTAGCAACTGCACTGGTCACTGACTGTGGTAAACTAACTCTGTCTGCGACTCTGCACAATCTCTCTCTCTCTCTCTATCTAATCTATCTCTATTCTAATGGAGAGGACGCCAGACACGTCCTCTCCCTATCAATCTCAATGCACGAGTGAAAATGGCGGCGACGCGCGGCTCCTTATATAGAATCCGAGTCTCGCGATAGAATCCGAGCCTCGCGAGAATCCGACAGCGTCATGATGACGTTCGGGCGCGCTCGGGTTAACCGAGCAAGGCGGGAAGATCCGAGTCGCTCGGACCCGTGAAAAAAAACATGAAGTTCGGGCGGGTTCGGATTCCGAGGAACCGAACCCGCTCATCTCTATCATTTATATGCATGAATCAGTGCATGAGCCCTTTATGGCAATAATACTGAAAGGTGAATATATAGCGTAACTTCCCTATGAGGTAAATAGCAAGTATCTATTGATTGCCATATATTCACAAAGCTTAAAGAAGTAACGTTTCAGAAAGTGAGGTAGGTTATTTGTTTAAGCTTCATGCCAACGGCTGGAACTAAATAAACAAGGGTCCTTATTGGATGTGAGGAATTTAAATATTGCTTCAGACACACAGCAGCATTCCTTGTATGCAATCGTAAGGAGAAAGGCGTCAAATTAGAAATATGGACTTGGATTTGTGTTTTCAAATTATATTTTTTATTTAAAAAAAACTCCATATAAGGTTAGTATTAAACTTTTACAATACAGTAACTAAGGTATAATGAAGGACGAGACATGATTTGATACCGCTCTCAGGGGGTAATTCAGACCTGATCGCTAGGCTCCGTTTTCGTATAGCGGGCGATCAGGTCTAACCTGCGCATGTGTATGCACCGCAATGCACAGGCACGTCGCACGGGTACAAAGCGGACCGCCGCTCAGCGATGGGTTTGTGCGAAGAATCCATTTGCACCGGCGTTCGCAAGGAGATTGACAGGAAGAAGGCGTTTGTGGGTGGCAACTGACTGTTTTCTGTGAGTGTTTTGAAAAACGCAGGCGTGTCCAGGCGTTTTCAGGGAGGGTTCCTGACGTAAATTCCGGTCCCGGACAGGCTGAAGTGATCGCAGCGGCTGAGTAAGTCCTGGGCTATTCAGAGACTGCACAAACATCTGTTTGTACAGCTCTGCTACACATGCGTTTACACACTTGCACAGCTAAAATACACTCCCCTATGGGCGGCGACTATGCGAGCGCAAGACTGCAAAAACCCTAGCGAGCGATCAGGTCTTACTTAGGCCCTCAGTCTGTAAGGCAATAATTTATATACTTGTTTCTACATTATCTATAAGAGCAGCTAGCTGTTTGCCTAGAGCAGGGATTTGGAACCTTCGGCCCTCCAGCTGTTATTTGGCCATGCTAAAACTCTTGCAGGGCATGCTGGAATGGGAAGTTCAACAACAGCTGGAGGGCCGAAGGTTCCCCATCCCTGGCCTAGAGGGATCTAGGCATGTGAGACATTTGGATCACACTTTCACCCAGCCTTTTATCATACCTCTGGATAGAGTAATGGGATTTTCATGTTCCTAGAAGGTGACTTTCTGGTTGATCTTTCGGTCACCAACTGTAAAATTCCATTCTCGCTATTGCTGTTTTATATCGGTTTACATCCGAGACATTGGTTCTTCAAGAGATTGTTTGCTTCATATATGGCCTCTCTGCTTTTAGGGCCAGATGTACTAAGCCTTGAAAAGTAATAAAGTGGAGAGTGAAAAACTGCAACCAATCAGCTCCTGTCATTTTTCAAACACAGCCTGTAACATGGCATTTAGGAGCTGATTGGCTAATACTTTTTCACTCTCCACTTTATCACTTTCCAAGGCTTAGTACATCCTGCCCTTAACCTCTTAACTGGCATGGTCAGATCACATTGTTCCCCAGTTTTTGACAAGGGGATCCATTCAGCAGATACGCTTAATATAATATTTAAATATTTTTAAAAAACTACCCTTTAAACTATATTAAATTTAAAACAAAACTATATGAACGGTTTTGAAGGGAAAAACTGTCCGCTAAGTGGTTAAATGACAAGTGGCTTATAACACTACTTGACAGTACTCGCCCTATTTTGCACCATTTCTTTCCTGATGGAAATGGTGTCTTCCAGGATACAATGAGTGCGATCACCCAATTTCTGATGAACAATCTCTGGCTATATTTCCGAATCAGCATCTTATGTAAGCCACTGCTTCTCGGCAGTGTAAAGCCCGGCATGCTTCACATGGAATGTTAGTGCCGCTCTAAATTTTTAGCTCTAACCCACAAAGAAGCAGCTTAAATCACTGCTTTGTAAATATAAGCATTTGTGGGACATGCATACATACAGTACATGCATACATATGTACTATTTTGTATGATATACATGTCCATGACTCCACAAATACCAGTTACCATGGTGACTACATTTTATTTCCAGTGATCGCATAAACACCTGTTCAGGCATCTAAAGGCCCGTACACACTGGTCGATATATCGGCCGTTCTCTTGAACGGCCGATATATCGCGTGACCGTCGGCCAGTGTGTACGGCCGATACGTCTGTGAACTCCGTCGTTCACAGACGTATCGCATCGTATTGGCGCGTCGCATATATTGGCGCGTCGCTGTGTGTGTACGGGGCGGTCGGACGACCGCCCGTACACATGCTGCGGCGGCCGGTGTTGATTGACAGCTGAACTGGGCGGGCGTGTACACGCCCGCCCAGTTCACGACGTCAGTCCCCGACGGATCGGGCAGTGTGTATGCACAGCACACTGCCCGATCCGTCCATAGATATATCTGCAGATCAATTGATCTGCAGATATATCTATTAGTGTGTACCCACCTTAAGACTCCTTATAAGAACCAGGTACTCTTCAAATTTAATGGAGTGGTTTGGGTGGACTGTTGTACGGAATTGTTCTGTACACTATTTATACTGCATGTAGTTCCATCAGTTCTATTTTATCTCTCCTACTCCCAGTGCAGTATTTGTATACAGCATTATTGCCGGTCTCTGTTGTGTTACAAAATGCATTACTATCTATGTTTACATGCAAGTTTTCAAATCTATCGGGTGGGGACGATGGTCTGGCTCTTAAACTGATGAGGTGGCTCCTAGAGTTTACTAGACATTTGTTGGCCCCAGTACTAGGCCCTGATCGCCCTGTCACTCCCCGATTATTTACTGTCCTGTAATGTGTTGTGCTGGTGTGCCATTATTGGCAAATTCCTGGTGAGTCTGCCTGATGTTTTAAATGGGCAATCATTTGAAAGGCAAAGCCAATGATTGTAATATTAACAAAATGCACATAATGTATTGGTTTCCATTTTTTTGTTTGTTCTCATGCTGCTCATATTATTAAATATGGCACCACTCCCTCCCATATATGATGGACCTAATGTAGTAGTGTGGTTTGGCCCTGTGGTGTAACTGAGCATAACTTTATTGCCTGTGGCTGATTGGTTAGCATTGCTGTCTCACAGCTTTGGTGCCATGGGTCCAATTCCAAACGGGGGTACATGTAATAAGGTCTGCGTTTGCCAGAGGTGCAGGATGTCTCAGCGAGAATGGCTTTTTTAACCTGCAATCATTTACAAGGCAAAACCAGGTTGGTGTTGTCTTGTAAACGAGTGCCGCTTCAAAAATACAGCCATTCTTCGCTGACATCCCATAACTCCGGCATACGTGGACCATATTACATATACCCCCAAGAGTTTGCATGTTCTCTACGGTTTCTTCCAATAGTTCAAAAATATACTGGGAGATCTGACTAAGAATTAACCCTGGAATATGTATGTGTGTGGAAGGGACTATAGATTGTAACCTCCACTGTGGCAGAGACTGAGGTAAAGATGAGAAATCTTCTCTGTAAGGCGCTGCATTAATACATGCTCTATATAAAACTATCTCCTACAGTATATAATAGCCCAGATCTGTGACGCTGTGCCTGTGTGTCTAACGCTGGGCGTGGCTAGGAGCTCTCATTGGGTTAGCAGCAGATGTATCACACCCAGTCCACAGCTGATTGGGCGAGAAACGCCCTCCCACACAGGTTACATCCAATGGGAGGCTCTGCCCTTTGGCTGCTGTGTGTTCCCAGAGCAGGATTAACAATGTAGCTGATGCAGCTGCAGCTCCAGGTCCACACTCCAAAACACTGCATCTGCAGCAACATATCCTCCATCAATTTACACATAAAAATCGCTACAAAAATTCGAAGGAGGCGTGGCCATGGGTAAAGTGGCGTGGCCACGCCCCTTTCCCTATACTTTTAATGGACGTTTGGAGAGTAAAAAATTGGTACAGACCATAAAAAAAAGCTACTGTACCTGCCAAAAAGGTACAGTTGGAGGGTATGCCACTGCATCTGCAGCAAGTCTCTGCGCTGTAGATAGGGAAAAGAAAACCTTTTACTGCAGCGTCCTATGTCCTGCTGCCAGCCTGCCTGCCGCATCCGGCATCAACAATCCCCACTCCCTAGCTGCGTCGCAGGTGGAACAAAAGCTGCTGCGGCGACCGGCATAGATGTGTATGATAGCGGCGCAGCGGAGGACTTTCATAGCCCTCCCTGCGCCGCATACTCTCTGAGCCACAGAGCCTCCTCTGTGTGTGATAGAAACATAGAATTTGACGGCAGATAAGAACCACTTGGCTCATCTAGTCTGCCTTTTTTTTAACCATATTTTTTATCTCAAAACTTATTTGATCCTTATTTCTTTGTAAGGATATCCTTATGTCTATCCCATGCATGTTTAAATTGCTCTACTGTCTTAGCCTCTACCACCTCTGATGGGAGGCTATTCCACTTGTCCACTACCCATTTCTCTGACGTCCTAGTGGATGCTGGGTACTCCGTAAGGACCATGGGGAATAGTAGGTACTACATCTGGTGTGCACTGGCTCCTCCCTCTATGCCCCTCCTCCAGACCTCAGTTAGAATCTGTGCCCGGCCAGAGCTGGATGCACTTAGTGGGCTCTCCTGAGTTCACTAAAAAGAAAAGTATTTGTTAGGTTTTTTATTTTCAGTGAGATCTGCTGGCAACAGACTCACTGCTACGTGGGACTTAGGGGAGAGAAGCAAACCTACCTGCTTGCAGCTAGCTTGTGCTTCTAGGCTACTGGACACCATTAGCTCCAGAGGGATCGAACACAGGGCCTGACCTCGATCGTCCGTTCCCGGAGCCGTGCCGCCGTCCCCCTTGCAGAGCCAGAAGACTGAAGAAACCGGAGGAAATCGGCGGCTGAAGACTTCGGTCTTCAATAAGGTAGCGCACAGCACTGCAGCTGTGCGCCATTGCTCCCACAGCACACCACACGCTCCGGTCACTGGTGGGTGCAGGGCGCTGGGGGGGAGGCGCCCTGGGCTGCAATTAATATACCTTTTGGCAATAAAAAGCACATAATACAGTGTTTAACACTGTATATGTGCAGAAACCCCCGCCATTGACGTTATAAAAAGCAGGAGAAGCCCGCCGTTGAAGGGGCGGGGCTATCTCCCTCAGCACAGCCAGCGCCATTTTCTCTTCACAGCTCCGCTGGAAGGACGCTCCCCAGGCTCTCCCCTGCAGTATACACTACAGAAAGGGTAAAAAAGAGAGGGGGGGCACATAAATTTAGGCGCAAATTGTGATATAAGCAGCTATAGGGGGAAAATTCACTTTGTGTATAGTGTCTATCCCTCTGTTATATAGCGCTCTGGTGTGTGCTGGCATACTCTCTCTCTGTCTCCCCAAAGGACTTTGTGGGGTCCTGTCCTCAGTCAGAGCATTCCCTGTGTGTGTGTGCGGTGTGTCTGTACGGCTGTGTCGACATGTTTGATGAGGACGCTTACGTGGAGGCGGAGCAGGTGCCGATAAGTGTGATGTCGCCCCCTGCGGGGCCGACACCTGATTGGATGGATATGTGGAAGGTATTAACCGACAGTGTCAACTCCTTGCATAAAAGGTTCGATGACGCAGCTTTGGGACAGCCGGCATCTCAGCCCGCGCCTGCCCAGGCATCTCAGAGGCCGTCAGGGGCTCAAAAACGCCCGCTACCTCAGATGGCAGACACAGATGTCGACACGGAGTCTGACTCCAGTGTCGACGAGGATGAGACAAATATACAATCCACTAGGGCCATCCGATGCATGATTACGGCAATGAAAAATGTGTTGCACATTTCTGACATTAACCCGGTTACCACAAAAAAGGGTATTATGTTTGGGGAGAAAAAGCAGCCAGTGACTTTTCCCCCATCTGATGAGTTAAATGAATTGTGTGAAGAAGCGTGGGGTTCCCCAGATAAGAAACTAGTAATTTCTAAGCGGTTACTAATGGCGTACCCTTTCCTGCCAACGGATAGGTTACGCTGGGAGACATCCCCTAAGGTGGACAAGGCGCTCCCACGCTTATCAAAAAAGGTGGCACTGCCGTCTCAGGATACGGCCGCCTTAAAGGAGCCTGCAGATAGAAAGCAGGAGGCTATCCTGAAGTCTGTGTATACACACTCAGGTACTATACTGAGACCTGCTATTGCTTCAGCATGGATGTGTAGTGCTGCAGCAGCGTGGTCTGATTCCCTGTCTGATAACATTGATTCCCTTGACAGGGACACTATATTGCTAACCATAGAGCATATTAAAGACGTAGTCTTATATATGAGAGATGCACAGAGGGACATTTGCCGGCTGGCATCTAGAATTAGTGCAATGTCCATTTCTGCCAGGAGAGTATTATGGACTCGGCAGTGGACAGGTGATGCTGATTCTAAAAGGCACATGGAGAGGCAGGGGTAGAGGGAAAAAGCTGCACCATACAGCCAGTTCCCAAGAACAAAAATCCTCCCCTGCTTCCACTAAGTCCACTGCATGATGCTGGGGCTCCACATGTGGAGCTAGGTGCGGTGGGGGCCCGTCTCCGGAACTTCAGCGACCAGTGGGTTCGCTCACAGGTGGATCTCTGGGTTCTACAAGTGGTATCTCAGGGATACAAGCTGGAGTTCGAGACATCTCCCCCTCGCCGTTACCTCAAATCAGCCTTGCCAGCTACTCCCCAGGACAGGGAGGTAGTACTGGCGGCAATTCACAAGCTGTACCTCCAGCAGGTGATAATCAAAGTTCCCCTCCTTCAACAGGGACGGGGTTACTATTCCACAATGTTTGTGGTACCGAAACCAGACGGTTCGGTGAGACCCATTCTAAATTTGAAATCCTTGAACACTTATAGAAGGAAGTTCAAGTTTAAAATGGAATCGCTCAGGGCGGTTATTGCAAGCCTGGAAGAGGGGGTTACATGGTATCACTGGACATCAAGGATGCTTACCTACATGTCCCCATTTACCCACCTCACCAGGTGTACCTCCGTTTTGTGGTACAGGACTGCCATTACCAATTCCAGACGTTGCCGTTTGGTCTGTCCATGGCACCGAGGGTATTTACCAAAGTAATGGCCGAAATGATGATACTCCTTCAACAGAAGGGAGTTATAATTATCCCGTACTTGGACGATCTCCTTATAAAGGCGAGGTCCCGGGAGCAGTTGTTGGTCGGAGTAGCACTATCTCAGGAAGTGCTACAACAGCACGGCTGGATTCTAAATATCCCAAAGTCGCAGCTGGTTCCTACGACGCGTCTGCTGTTCCTGGGTATGATTCTGGACACAGAACAGAAGAAGGTGTTTCTCCCGGAGGAGAAGGCCAAGGAGTTGTCATCTCTCGTCAGAGACCTCCTGAAACCAAAACAGGTGTCGGTGCATCACTGCACGCGAGTCCTGGGAAAGATGGTAGCTTCTTACGAGGCAATTCCATTCGGCAGGTTCCATGCAAGGATCTTTCAGTGGGATCTGTTAGACAAGTGGTCCGGATCGCATCTTCAGATGCATCGGCTGATCACATTGTCCCCGAGGGCCAGGGTGTCTCTGCTGTGGTGGCTGCAGAGTGCTCATCTTCTCGAGGGCCGCAGATTCGGCATACAGGACTGGGTCCTGGTGACCACGGATGCAAGCCTCCGAGGTTGGGGGGCAGTCACTCAGGGAAGAAACTTCCAAGGACAATGGTCGAGTCAGGAGGCTCCCCTACACATAAATATTCTGGAACTAAGGGCCATTTACAATGCCCTAAGTCAAGCAAGACCCCTGCTTCAAAACCAGCCGGTGCTGATTCAGTCAGACAACATCACGGCGGTCGCCCATGTAAACCGACAGGGCGGCACAAGAAGCAGGATGGCGATGGGAGAAGCCACAAGGATTCTCCGATGGGCGGAAAATCACGTGATAGCACTGTCAGCAGTGTTCATTCCGGGAGTGGACAACTGGGAAGCAGACTTCCTCAGCAGGCACGACCTCCACCCGGGAGAGTGGGGACTTCATCCAGAAATCTTCCAGCTGATTGTAAATCGTTGGGAAAGGCCACAGGTGGACATGATGGCGTCCCGCCTCAACAAAAAGCTAAAAAGATATTGCGCCAGGTCAAGGGACCCTCAGGCGATAGCTGTGGACGCTCTAGTGACACCGTGGATGTACCAGTCGGTTTATGTGTTCCCTCCTCTTCCTCTCATACCAAAGGTACTGAGGATAATAAGAAAGAGAGGAGTAAGAACTATACTCATCGTTCCGGATTGGCCAAGAAGCACTTGGTACCCGGAACTACAAGAAATGATCTCAGAGGACCCTTGGCCTCTGCCTCTCAGACAGGACCTGCTACAGCAGGGGCCCTGCCTGTTCCAAGACTTACCGCGGCTGCGTTTGACGGCATGGCGGTTGAACGCCGGATCCTGATGGAAAAGGGCATTCCGGTTGAAGTCATTCCTACGCTGATAAAAGCTAGGAAGGATGTGACCGCAAAACCTTATCACCGCATATGGCGAAAATATGTTGCTTGGTGTGAGGCTATGAAGGCCCCAACAGAAGAATTTCAGCTGGGTCGATTTCTGCACTTCCTACAGTCAGGAGTGACTATGGGCCTAAAATTGGGATCCATTAAAGTCCAGATTTCGGCCCTGTCTATTTTCTTTCCAAAAGAACTGGCTTCACTGCCTGAAGTTCAGACGTTTGTTAAGGGAGTGTTGCATATTCAGCCCCCTTTTGTGCCTCCAGTGGCACCTTGGGATCTCAACGTTGTGTTGGATTTCCTAAAATCACATTGGTTTGAGCCACTTCAGACCGTGGAGTTGAAATATCTCACGTGGAAAGTGGTCATGCTTTTGGACTTGGCTTCTGCTAGGCGTGTGTCAGAATTGGCGGCTTTGTCATGTAAAAGCCCCTATCTGATCTTTCGTATGGACAGGGCAGAATTGAGGACTCGTCCCCAATTTCTCCCTAAGGTGGTATCGGCGTTTCATTTGAACCAACCTATTGTGGTTCCTGCGGCTACTCGGGACTTGGAGACTTCCAAGTTGCTGGATGTAGTCCGTGCCCTGAAAATCTATGTTTCCAGGACGGCTAGAGTCAGAAAAACTGACTCGCTGTTTTATCCTGCATGCACCCAACAAGCTGGGTGCTCCTGCTTCTAAGCAGACTATTGCTCGCTGGATCTGTAGCACGATTCACCTTGCACATTCAGCGGCTGGACTGCCACATCCTAAATCAGTAAAAGCCCATTCCACGAGGAAGGTGGGCTCTTCTTGGGCGGCTGCCCGAGGGGTCTCGGCTTTACAACTTTGCCGAGCTGCTACCTGGTCGGGTTCAAACACGTTTGCAAAATTCTACAAGTTTGATACCCTGGCTGAGGAGGACCTTGAGTTTGCTCATTCGGTGCTGCAGAGTCATCCGCACTCTCCCGCCCGTTTGGGAGCTTTGGTATAATCCCCATGGTCCTTACGGAGTACCCAGCATCCACTAGGACGTCAGAGAAAATAAGATTTTACTCACCGGTAAATCTATTTCTCGTAGTCCGTAGTGGATGCTGGGAGCCCGTCCCAAGTGCGGAATTCTGCAATACTTGTATATAGTTATTGCTTAACTATAGGGTTTTTTGTTCTGAGCCATCAGTTTACTGAGGCTCAGTTGTTGTTCATACTGTTAACTGGGTATAGTTATCACGAGTTGTACGTCGTGATTGGTGTGGCTGGTATGAGTCCTTACCCGGGATTCCAAATCCTTTCCTTGTAATGTCAGCTCTTCCGGGCACAGTTTCCCTAACTGAGGTCTGGAGGAGGGGCATAGAGGGAGGAGCCAGTGCACACCAGATGTAGTACCTAATCTTTTCTTTAAAGAAGTGCCCAGTCTCCTGCGGAGCCCGCTATTCCCCATGGTCCTTACGGAGTACCCAGCATCCACTACAGACTACGAGAAATAGATTTACCGGTGAGTAAAATCTTATTTTTTCCTCATATTTCTCCTGAACCTCCCCCCCTCCAGTCTCAGTGCATGTCCTCGTGTCCTATTGCTTCTCTTCATTTGGAGAATGTTTTCCTCCCGGACTTTGTTAAAACCCTTGATATATTTGAAAGTTTCTATCATGTCCCCCCTTTCACTTCTCTGCTCCAAACTATACATATTGAGATTTTTTAGTCTTTCTGGGTATGTTTTGTGATGTAGTTGCCCTTCTTTGTACAGTCTCTAATGTATTAATATCCTTTTGAAGATATGGCCTCCAGAATTGAACACAGTATTCTAGATGAGGCCGTACCAATGACCTATACAGTGGGCATTATTATTTCTTTCTGCTGCTGATTCCTCTCCCAGTGCAGCCAAGCATCTGACTAGCCTTCCTCATTGCTTTGTTACATTGCTTATCTGCCTTTCTCTAACGTCCTAGTGGATGCTGGGGACTCCGTAAGGACCATGGGGAATAGACGGGCTCCGCAGGAGACAGGGCACTTTAAGAAAGAATTTGGATACTGGTGTGCTCTGGCTCCTCCGTCTATGTCCCTCCTCCAGACCTCAGTTTTGAATCTGTGCCCGGGCGAGCTGGGTGCTACTTAGTGAGCTCTCCTGAGCTTGCTAAAAAGAAAGTATTTTGTTAGGTTTTTTTATTTTCAGAGAGATCTGCTGGCAACAGACTCTCTGCTACGTGGGACTGAGGGGAGAGAAGCAGCCCTACTCACTGAAGATAGGTCCTGCTTCTTAGACTACTGGACAGCATTAGCTCCAGAGGGATCGTACACAGGATCGCACCCTTGGTCGTCCGATGCCGGAGCCGCGCCGCCGTCCCCCTCGCAGAGCCGGAAGACAGAAGCCGGTGACAGAAGCAAGAAGACTTCGAAATCGGCGGCAGAAGACTCCAGTCTTCATATGAGGTAGCGCACAGCACTGCAGCTGTGCGCCATTGCTCCCACACTAAACCCACATACTCCGGTCACTGTAGGGTGCAGGGCGCAGGGGGGGGCGCCCTGGGCAGCAATTAGAGACCTCTTGGCAAAAGTGGGCATATATACAGTTGGGCACTGTATATATGCATGGTCCCCCGCCATATTTTTACACAAAAACGCGGGACAGAAGCCCGATGCTGAGGAGGCGGGGCTTCTTCCTCAGCACTCACCAACGCCATTTTCTCTCCACAGCTCCGCTGAGAGGAAGCTCCCCAGGCTCTCCCCTGCAGAATCACGGTAGAAGAGGGTAAAAAGAGAGGGGGGGGGGCACATAAATTTGGCGCAAAAACAGTATATACAGCAGCTACTGGGTTAACACTAAGTTACTGTGTGATTCCTGGGACATATAGCACTGGGGTGTGTGCTGGCATACTCTCTCTCTGTCTCTCCAAAGGGCCTTGTGGGGGAACTGTCTTCAAATAGAGCATCCCCTGTGTGTGTGGTGTGTCAGTACGTGTGTGTCGACATGTCTGAGGTAAAAGGCTCCCCTAAGGAGGAAATAGCGCAAATATGTGTGTGTGAGGGTGTCTCCATCGACAACGCCGACACCTGTTTGGATATGTGTAATTAAGTGCTAAGGTGAATTTATTGCTCAAAAGATTAAAGAACAGACAGGAAATCTACCCATGTCTGTCCCTATGTCGCAGAGACCTTCAGAGTCTCTCAATGCTCACTATCCAAAATAATAAACACTGATATCGACACGGAGGTTTACTCCAGTGTCGACTACGATAATGCAAAGTTACAGCCAAAATGGCAGAAAAGTATTCAATATATGATTATTGTAATAAAAGATGATTTGCATATCACTGATGACTCATCTGTCCCTGACACAAGGGTACACATGTTTAAGGGGAAGAAAGCTGAGGTAAATTTCCCTCCTCTAATGATGAAAAAGAGCGGGAATCTCCAGACAAGAGACTGTAGTTTCCCACAAAGAATTCTCAGGCAGTATCCTTTCCCCACTAGGGCCAGGATAGGATGGGAATCTTCCCCTAGGGTGTCACGTTTGCCCAAAAGGTAGCCCTGACGTAACAGCTATTCTCAGGGATCCTGCAGATAGCGTGCACATTCTGGTACACTACTCAGACCGGCGATTGTGTCGGCATGGGTTTATAGCGCTGTGGCAGCGTGGACAGGTACCTTATCAGCAGAGATTGAGACCCTAGTATGTAGATATATATATATATATATATATGTATATATAGAGATATATATATATATATATTAAAGATGCTGTCTTAAGAGATATATATATAAAAAACATGCCCAAAGAGACATTAGTCTACTGGGTCCTAGAGTCAAAGCTATGTCGATTTCTGCTTGACGTGTCTTGTAGAATATGCAATGGACAGATGATGCCGACTTAAGAGGTATATGGAAGGCTGAGGATTGTGTGGAGAAGGGTTCTCGGACCTGGCCTCCACAGCTATAGCTGGTAATTCTGATATTTTGCCTTATATTCCTGCACAGCCTAGGAAAGCACGACATTATCAAATGCAGCCTTTCGAACAAAGAAACAAGAAAGTCCGAGGTGCGTCCTTTCTTGCCAGAGGCGGGGGCAGAGGAAAGAAGCTGCACAACACAGCTAGTTCCCAGGAACAGAAGTTCTCCCCGGCCTCTACAAAAATCCACCGCATGTCGCTGGGGCTCCACAGGCGGAGCTAGGCCCGGTGGGGGCACGCCTTCGTAAGTTCAGCCACAAGTGGGTTCACTCCCTGTTAGATCCCTGGGCAATAGATATTGTGTCTCAGGGATACAAGCTGGACTTTGAGAAGATGCCCCCTCACCGACGGACCTGCCGGCTTCCCCCCACGAGAGGGAAACAGTGGTAACTGCAATTCACAAATTGTATCTTCAACAGGTGGTGGTCAAGGTTCCCCTCCTTCAACAAGGAGGGGGTTATTATTCGACCATGTGGTAGTCCCGAAACTGGACGGTTCGGTCAGACCCATATTGTATTTAAAATCCCTGAACATATACCTGGAAAGGTTCAAGTTAAAGATGGAATCGCTAAGAGCGGTCATTGCAAGCCTGAAAGGGGGAGATTTTATGGTGAATCGGGACATAAAGGATGCATACCTTCATGTCCCCATTTATCCACCTCATCAGGCGTACCTCAGATTTGCGGTACGGGATTGTCATTACCAATTTCAGACGTTGCCGTTTGGTCTCTCCACGGCCCCGAGAATGTTCACCAAGGTAATGGCGGAAATGATGGTGCTCCTGCGGAAGCAAGGTGTCACTATTATCACGTACTTGGATGATCTCCTCATAAAAGAGAGATCAAGAGAGCAGTGGCTGAAAAGCGTATCACTTTCTCTGGAAGTGTAACGGCAACACGGCTGGATTCTATATATTCCAAAGTCGCAGTTGGTTCCTACAGCTCATCTGCCTCTCATAGGCATGATCCTAGACACAGACCAGAAAAGGGTTTATCTCCCGATAGAGAGAGCTCAGGAGCTCGTGACACTGGTCAGGAATCTATTAAAACCAAAACAGGTGTCAGTGCATCACTGCACTCGAGTCCTGGGAAGGATGGTGGCATCATACGAGGCCATTCACTTCGGCAGGTTCCATGCGAGGACCTTCCAATGGGACTTACTGGACAAGTGGTCCGGATCACATCTTCAGATGCATCGGTTAATCACCCTATCCCCCAGGGCCAGGGTGTCTCTCCTGTGGTGGCTGCAGAGTGCTCACCTTCTCGAAGGTCGCAGATTCGGCATTCAGGACTGGGTCCTGGTGACCACGGATGCAAGCCTCCGAGGGTGGGGGGCAGTCACATAGGGAAGACATTTCCAAGGTCTGTGGTCAAGTCAGGAGACTTGCCTTTCATCAACATCCTGGAACTAAGGGCCATATACAACGCCCTACGTCAAGTGAAGTCCCTGCTTCGCGACCAACCGGTTCTGATTCAGTCAGACAATATCACCGCAGTGGCTCATGTAAACCGCCAAGGCGGCACAAGGAGCAGGGTGGCGATGGTAAAAGCCACCAGAATTCTTCGCTGGGCGGAGAATCACGTAAGAGCACGGTCAGCAGTGTTCCTATCGGGAGTGGACAACTGGGAAGCAGACTTCCTCAGCAGGCACGACCTCCACCCGGGAGAGTGGGGACTTCATCAAGAAGTCTTCATGCAGATTGCAAGGCGGTGGGAACTGCCACAGGTGGACATGATGGCATCCCGCCTCAACAAAAGGCTACAGAGATATTGCGCCAGGTCAAGAGACCCTCAGGCGATAGCTGTAGACGCACTAGTGACACCGTGGGTGTTCCAGTCGATTTATGTATTTCCTCCTCTTCCTCTCATTCCAAAGGTGCTGAGATTCATAAGAAAAAGAAGAGTGAGAACAATACTCATTGTTCCGGATTGGCCAAGAAGGACTTGGTATCCGGATCTGCAAGAAATGCTCACAGAGGTCCCATGGCCTCTGCCTCTAAGACAGGACTTGTTGCAACAGGGGCCCTGTGTGTTCCAAGACTTACCGCGGCTGCGTTTGACGGCATGGCGGTTGAACGCCGGATCCTAGCAGAAAAAGGCATTCCGGATGAGGTTATTCCTACGCTGATAAAGGCTAGGAAGGATGTGACGGCTAAACATTATCACCGTATATGGCGAAAATATGTTGCTTGGTGTGAGGCCAGGAATGCCCCTACGGAGGAATTCCAGCTGGGCCGTTTCCTTCACTTCCTACAGTTGGGAGTGACTTTGGGCCTGAAATTGGGTTCCATTAAGGTCAAGATTTCGGCTCTATCCATTTTCTTTCAAAAAGAACTGGCTTCTCTTCCTGAAGTCCAGACGTTTGTAAAGGGAGTGCTGCATATTCAGCCCCCCTTTTGTGCCTCCAGTGGCACCTTGGGATCTTAACGTGGTGTTGAGTTTCCTGAAGTCACACTGGTTTGAGCCACTCAAAACGGTGGAGTTAAAATTTCTCACGTGGAAGGTGGTCATGCTATTAGCCTTGGCTTCAGCTAGGCGTGTGTCAGAATTAGCGGCTTTGTCACATAAAAGCCCCCATCTGGTTTTCCATATGGACAGGGCAGAATTGCGGACCCGTCCACAATTTCTGCCAAAAGTGGTGTCATCCTTTCATATGAACCAACCTATTGTGGTGCCTGTGGCTACTCATGACTTGGAGGATTCCGAGTTACTAGATGTGGTCAGGCCTTTGAAGGTTTATGTAGCCAGAACGGCTAGGGTCAGGAAAACAGAATCTTTGTTTATCCTGTATGCTTCCAACAAGCTTGGGGCGCCTGCTTCAAAGCAAACTATTGCTCGCTGGATCTGTAACACGATTCAGCAGGCTCATTCTGCGGCTGGGTTGCCGCTGACTAGATCAGTTAAGGCCCATTCCACAAGGAAGGTGGGCTCTTCTTGGGCGGCTGCCCGAGGGGTCTCGGCATTACAGCTTTGCCGAGCGGCTACTTGGTCAGGTTCAAACACCTTTGCAAAGTTCTACAAGTTTGATACCCTGGCTGAGGAGGACCTTGTGTTTGCTCATTCGGTGCTGCAGAGTCATCCACACTCTCCCGCCCGTTTGGGAGCTTTGGTATAATCCCCATGGTCCTTACGGAGTCCCCAGCATCCACTAGGACGTTAGAGAAAATAAGATTTTATTTACCGGTAAATCTATTTCTCGTAGTCCGTAGTGGATGCTGGGCGCCCGTCCCAAGTGCGGACTTCTTCTGCAATGCTTGTATATAGTTATTGCTTAAATAAGGATTATGTTGGTTGCATCAGGGTTGATCTGATGCTCCGTTGTTGTTCATACTGTTAACTGGGTAAGTTTATCACGAGTTATACGGTGTGACTGGTATGAGTCTTGCCCTGGATTCCAAAATCCTTTCCTTGTACTGCCAGCTCTTCCGGGCACAGTTTCTCTAACTGAGGTCTGGAGGAGGGACATAGACGGAGGAGCCAGAGCACACCAGTATCCAAATTCTTACTTAAAGTGCCCTGTCTCCTGCGGAGCCCGTCTATTCCCCATGGTCCTTACGGAGTCCCCAGCATCCACTACGGACTACGAGAAATAGATTTACCGGTAAGTAAAATCTTATTTTTAAGTCACCTGAAATAGTGACTCCTAGATCCCTTTCCTCCTCAGTAGTTTCCAGTATAGTGCCATTAATACTATGTTTAGCCTTTGGATTTTTGAGACCCATGTGCATGATTTTGCATTTTTGGGCATTAAACTGTAATTGCCACACTCTTGACCATTCCTTTAGTTTACCTAGATCCTCAGTCATTTGTTTTACCCCACCTGGTTTGTCTACCCTGTTGCATACCTTTGTGTCGTCTGCAAAAATGCATACTTTCCCTTTAATGCCATTTGCAATGTCACCAATAAAGATATTAAAAAGCACTGGTCCAAGTACAGATCCCTGGGGTACTCCACTGGTAACATTTCCCTCCTGTGAATGCACTCCATTTACCACAACTCTCTGTTTTCTATCCTGCAACCAAGATCTTATCCATTCAATAATCCTAGTATCCAATCCCAAGCTTCCAAGTTTATTTAGCAGTCTGCGATGTGGAACAGTGTCAAAAGCCTTACTAAAGTCTAGATAAGCTATATCCACGGCTCCACCGTTATCCATCACTTTAATCACACAGTCAAAAAAGTCAATAAGATTTCTTTGACATGATCTCCCCCCAGTGAATCTATGCTGTTTGGGATCCTGTAAATTGCTGGGTTTGAGATCATCTACAACTCTTTCTTTTAAGAGTGTTTCCATCAGTTTCCCTACTACTGATGTAAGACTCACTGGTCTGTAGTTGTTTGCCTCTTCCTTGCTTCCACTTTTGTGCAGTGGGACTACGTTTGCTCTTTAACTAATGACTGGTTGAATAATTCTGTCAATGGTGGTACCAGCACCTCTTTAAGTTCTTTTAGTATCCTTGGATGTATCCTATCTGGCCCCATAGATTTGTCCACTTTCAGCTTTGAGAGTTCTGTTAGGACCTTCTCCTCTGTAAATGTACTTGTTTCGTTTTCTTGAATATCCCTGCAACTTAACTGTGGCCCCTTCCCCTCTCTTTCAGTAGTGAATACTGAGCAACAATAATTATTAAGTTGATCTGCTATTACATTGTCTCCCTCAACAAGACTCCCTGTCTCTGTCTTTAGTTTTATTATTTCGCCTTTTGTTTTTCTCCTTTCGCTTATATACCTAACAAAAAGTTTTGCCTCCTTTACCCACTGACTGGGCCATTTTCTCCTCAGCTTGTGCCCTTGCACATCTGATTACCTTCTTAGTCTCCTTCGGTCTAACAAGATATATCTCTTTGTCTTCATTATTTTGTGTGTACTTATATTTCCTAAAAGCCATCTTTTTTTCTTTCACAATATTTGCTACTTTCACAAATCACATTGGCTTCCTTTTCCTTGTGTTTTTCCTAATAGTTTTGATACAAAGATCTGTTGCCTTTAATATTGCACTTTTTAATGTTTCCCACCTCCCCTGCACTGCTTCCAAGTTCCTCCACTCTGCCAAAGAGTTCCTCCACTCTGCCAAAGAGTTCCTCCACTCTGCCAAGGAGTTCCTCCACTCTGCCAAGGAGATGTCACAGGAGTGCCTCCCCGACACAGCCACGCCCAGATCCCCAGAGGCCCTGACTCTGCAACACAGCACCTGGGCTGCCGGCCTGGAAGCCCAGAGATGGCTAATGTAACGGATACAGTGGCTGATATCGCGGAGGGTAATGTCTGGACGCTGAATCAATGCAAAAGGTGACAGTGCTGTGCAGTGCAGTGGGTGTGCAGTGTCACTGACACTGCATAGCGCACTTACCTTTTACATTGATTCAGCGAGTCAGTCAGTTCTGCCAGCCAGTCACTATTGTTAGCGCCGGTGTCCCAACGCACCGCATTGCAGGGAAGTAGATGCACTGAATAAACTACAGCTCCCAGCAGCCCTTAGCGCAGAAGCATTCCAGCCCTTAGGGCTGCTGGGAGCTGTAGTTTTGAGTGCATCTTCCCTGTAATGCGGCGCGTTGGGACACCGACGCTAACAATAGTGACTGGCTACGTGGCTGCTGTGCGAGTTTCCGGGAGAGCCACTGCCAAATGGAGGACAGCAGCTTAGCTGCTTCCAGGAGGAGAAGCATTACCAGCCCCGCCCCCACTTGCAGTAACTCCAGGCCCCATCCGCGACACCCCCACTCCAGCTCCCACGGTGGCTCAAGACCCCCTCCCCACCCACAGCACCCCCGCAACCACTCCTCCCCCACCCGCGGTGGCTCCGTACCCCCACCCGCGGCACCCATGCACCCTTCCCCACCCGCAGCACCCCCGCACCCGCCACTCCCCCAACCTCAGCACCTACTAGGTGATTCATCAGGCCCTGCGTGCGCTGTTCACATCGTTGCAAGGGGCTTTGACCCCTTAACCATCACACGCCCTTTGTCTGTGCAATATTTAACCACTCACAAATATGATTGGAGGTAATAATCCATATAATAAAAATATTGCACGCCACAAGGGTGTGCAAGGGATAAGGGGGCGTAGCCCCTTATGACCATGTGAAGAGCGCCCGTAGGGCGCGATGAATCACCTAGTAATATATAACTGTTAATGAGGTATGTCACAGCACTTGCTTTATCAAGCTGTACCTTACTACATAAACGTCTGACTTCTCTTAGTACATAGCACTACAGATGTGTTGCTTTTAGTATAAGACTTCTTGAAATCTGCAGATTGTTTAGACATCCTGTGTGTGGGAGATGCGGCTGTTTTAGTTTCCAGGAACTACTCCATTCCCATGCTAATATTTCTCTTTAGCTTTTCTCCTGGTCTTCCCGTCTGTGGCCTTTGTGGTGACAGCGTAAAGATCTTGGCCTACATAAAGAGAGAGCTTACTCATAATGATTAAGGCACTCTGCCTACATACCCGCTGTGGTGGCTGTGCAAAATAACACCTGCTTGATAATTGTTGACTTCTTTTGCTGACTTAGGGGTCTATTCAATGGTAGTCTGAATTGCCGTTTAGTTGTGAAGACGGCAGTTTCCGACTTTTTGTGGTCAGAACGGGATTCGACCTATTCAATGGGGTTGCTGTTTTTCCGACTTGTGTTTTGTCGGATTTGCGGCCAAATCCGACAGGTTTTTGGCCCTTTTTCGACAATGTTAATCCGACTTTTAAAAAAAAAGCCGGAATGGCATTGTCAAAAATGGGCAAAACCAGTCGGATTTGCCCTCAAATTGAATACTGCACTGTCGGATCCTGTCCGTTTGAGAGGATCCAACATGCATTGAATACTCCCGTTAATATTCATTTAGCACCAGGCTATGGGACATTCACTGGCCCTACATTTACAAATACTGCTTTTATCCATCTTGAGCTTGGCATTTGTGATGTAGTGCAAGAGACACTAATAAATTTGGTGCCATCAGCCTTAGGGCTAAGTTTCTGTTCATGTTCTGTAGCATGTTCTGTTTTGCCCTGTTAGCTGTTGGACATCTATTCCTACAGTCTTTGTGATGGGAAATGTAATTTACTTTATTTTAATGAACAGTACAGGTGTAGCGGGGACCTCAAGGGGTTATACATGGTTTGTAAAGCTTCCAGTTGTTGGGTTACCTCCATGTTGCAGAAGGTGCTTGAAAAATGTGTTAGGTTAAAGGCAGACATCCACTTAGTAACGTTACTATTACATACTTACAATGTTGCCATAAGCCCTATTTATATAATGCAAGGCACCTCTTATGAAAACAGTTGATCTACAATTGTGTAACATGGCCTCATCCTGCACCAACATCCGCTGCATTGCTAGACGTGATCACAGGAGACAATTCAGTGCAGTCTACTCTCTGCAGGTTTATTAAGCAGACACCGATTGAATAGGCTCACAGCTATTTGGGAGTTTTAGCATTTTAAAGACTGCCTGGAATTCCCCTTTGCGTGATATGAATTGATATCAAAACTACATGTACGGAATTTCAATTTCGTGAAGGTTTTTTGTTTGTTTTTTACTTAAAAATGACTCCTGTCCCGGCAGTGACGTCTCAGCAGCGGAGTTCCAGAGAGTGTTATCCCCACCATCACTAATCCTTATCCCTAACCTAGTGCCTAATGCTAGCCTCCTGCTGCAGCCTAACTCTAACTGTCGGCAATCTCAGGCTGTCGACATTCCGAGAGTGTACAAGGGATTGGTGAAAGACACCCCCTGGGCACTTCTCCGAGTATCAGCCAGCCTTTGTTACCAATAGAGTGACCCTAAAGCCCAGAGACAATTGCAAGCAGAATGGAGTGGTGTGGTAACAAAATGGCACTACCCAGTAGCTCACATACAGTATAACACATTTAATCCAGAAATAAAATACATGACATACGTTAAAATAGGGATAGGTGTCTCATCAAAATATTGGTACAAGTTGGCATTTGTACAAGCAAGGAGTCCTACCGGAAAGGTTGAAGGGGAGCATGATGGAGTGCAGAGTAGTCCGGACTTACCCTGCACAAGCTCCCAGATCTTAGAAGTCGTTACACAGCAAATTCTCCTGTGGTGTCACTGAAGTGTCTATATGGTACCTGTCGACAGTTTGAAACTTGTCGACGTTGCATTGTGGCATCAACATTATGGGGTGTATTCAATTAGTGTGGAAACTGCCGTCTGTCGAAAAAACTGCAGTTTTTTCGACTTTTTAAGGTCGAATCGTGATTCGACCTATTCAATCCCTAGCATTTTTATTTGACAAGTCGGGGAATTCGACTTGTCGGATAGTACGCGAATCGGCGGTATAGCTGCCGATTCACGTTTTTTTGAGGGACACGGGGCCAAGTTCGACAGGGTTTGGCCTCATTTCCGACCATCTCAGTCCGACATAAAAAAATGTCGGACTGAGATGAGGGACTGTGGAGGAGAGGGGGGAGAGCAGTGCCGGAGGAGACGGTGGGGGCACAGGGGGAGAGCAGTGCCGGAGGAGACGGTGGGGGCACAGGGGGAGAGCAGTGCCGGAGGAGACGGTGGTGGCACAGGGGGAGAGCAGCGCCGGAGGAGACGGTGGGGGCACAGGGGGAGAGCAGCGCCGGAGGAGACGGGAGAGCCGCGGGCACAGGGTGAGAGCAGCGCCGGAGGAGACTGTGCCCCCTGTGCCCCCACCGTCTCCTCCGACGCTGCTCTCCCCCTGTGCCCCCACCGTCTCCTCCGGCGCTGCTCTCCCCCTCTGCCCACATCTCAATTCGACTTTTTTTAAAGTCGAATTGAGATTGCTTTGAATAGCCCAGGTCGGATCCATTCCGACAAATGAATGCCGGAATGGATCCGACTTCAATTGAATATACATACCCCTATAACTGTCGCCAAGATTCCAGTTGACCAAATTCCTAACAGATACCTTTGGATTTGATTCAAGTAGTGCGAAAACCTCTGTTCTTCCACAAACCAGATCACATCACACCAACTGCGTTTTCTAATATGTCCCGTTTGTTTTTAGCCAAACCTCATGCGACTCTTCAAAGGGGAACCTTTGCCTAAGATAAATAAATAATGGTTCTTGGCCTCAACCCTCAAGTTTTCCCAACAGGCCATGCTTTTGAGGATTTCTGTCTGTGGAAGCCAGTGGTAGTTACTGACCCAGCAAAATAGAATACCTCACCTGAGTTAAAGAAATCTACAAAACATGGCCTGTTGGTTGTAGTTGGAGACTGCAGTTGAGATCACCTGCTTTAAACAAACCAAATCAATAATTTTAGACTTGAGTATCGTTGTAACAAAACCTTTAGTGGCTCATGGAGAGTTGGATAAATTCTGCCGGAAAGAGGCACGTTTTACACAGCTTGGTATATATCAAGATGCATCCATCTCTACAGAGGTAGCATGCACACCAGTGTGACACCAGGAGAGATCAGAGGTGCATGCTCTAGAATAAAACAGTAGTGTGTACAGCTGCTTCACACCAGGATATGTGATTTGACAGCGCTATTAGTAAATGCTATAGTACAGACGCTACAGTGGTACTGTAATGAAGTATCATATACAGTGTTTATTAAAACACTAGTTACCAACCCATCAAGATGACGGAACAGCAATAACAGTAATGTCAAATGTAAATTTGTTGTGCTGTTGCTGACTGATTGTCGTGGGCTGCATGGGACTCATTTACATGAACACACCCCTTTTGTACTGACCACACGCTTCTCCATCATCCATTCCAACCTCTAAGTATAAAGAGGTGTAAAAATCTACATAGAGCAATGGATACATAATTATTTGATGCACGCATACAGTACAAAGTGCTATTAGTGCAAACTTATTTTACCAACGTTCAGCTCTACATCAGCCCCTCAATGCCCACGTTTTATGGCCTGGAATCTGTTCCAGGCAGGCAGTTCTAAAACCAGATCAGAATGTAAGTTTGGTTCTAAGCGCTTTCTAAATAAAATAAACCATTAATGAAATAGGTTAAACTTGCACAAATATATTACGTTGTCCCCTGCACTTAAATAGCATGTGTTGATATTTGCACCCAGCTAGTGTAAAGCATTTATGAAAACACAGTTTGAAGACTGAAAAAATAGGATTTTAATACCTACCGGTAAATCCTTTTCTCTTAGTCCGTAGAGGATGCTGGGGACACTTCAAGAACCATGGGGTATAGACGGGATCCGCAGGAGACATGGGCACTTTAAGACTTTCAGATGGTGTGACCTGGCTCCTCCCTTTATGCCCCTCCTCAAGACTCCAGTTTAAGGAACTGTGCCAAGGGAGACGGACATTTTGAGGAAAGGATTTATTGTTAAACCACGGTGAGTCTTTTACCAGCTCACACCTTAAGCATGCCGCAGAATGTGGCATTTAACAGAACACAAGTCATCGTCATGAAAAATATGCAGCCATATGCTGACAAAAAACGTAACACAACCTGTGTGTAACCACAACCAATAACTGCAGATACAGTACGCACTGGGACGGGCGTCCAGCATCCTCTACGGACTAAGAGAAAAGGATTTACCGGTAGGTATTAAAATCCTATTTTCTCATACGTCCTAGAGGATGCTGGGGACACTTCAAGAACCATGGGGCTATACCAAAGCTCTAAAACGGGCGGGAGAGTGCGGATGACTCTGCAGTACCGAATGACCAACGTGAGGTCAAGCTCGGCCAAGGCATTAAAACTGTAAAACTTAGCCCAATTGTTTGCTAAATAGCTGCTCGCCAAAGATGCAATGCCGAAACTCTCCGGCCAACCGCCCCGGACGAGCACACCTTTCTAGTAGAATGGGCCTTCACCTATTTCGGTAATGGCAATCCTGCCGTAAGATGACCATGCTGAACCGTACCACAGATCCAGCGCGCAACAGTCTGCTTGGAAGCAGGACACCCAATCTTGTTGGGAGCAAACAGGACAACCAGAGCCTGTGTTCCTAACCGGAGCCGTCCTGGCGACATAGATTTTCAAGACTGTGACCACATGCAGAGACTTCGATTCAACGAAAGCGAACGTCACCACCGGCACTACAAAAGGTTGGTAATGTGGAAAGAAGAAACCACCTTCGGTAGAAAATGTTGACGAGTTTCCAACTCTGCTCCGTCTTCATGAAAGATCAACTAAGGTCTCTTGTGAGACCAGACCGTTAACTCAGGCACTCGCCTTGCGTATGCCAAGGCCTACCTGATGACCACTTTACAAGTGAGGAAGTTCACTCCGCCTTACACAAAGGTTCAAACCAATGTGATTGAAGGAACTGCAACACCCCATTAAGATTTCCTGGTGCCACTGGGGCCCAAAATAGGTTGGATGTGCAACACTCCCTTCACGGCAGTCTGAACTTCTGACAAGGAGGCCAGTTGATTCTGAAATAAAATCGATAAGGCCTATTTTAATAGTTGAAAACTTTGCCGTAGGAGTCTTCTTGGATTCACACCAAGAAACCTATTTTCTCCAAAACCGGTAGTAATGTTTAGACATTACCCCTTTTCTAGTCCGAATAAGGGTGGGAACTACTTCCGTGGGAATACCCTTACGGACTAGGATCTGGCGTTCAACCGCCATGTCGTCAAACGTAGCCGCGGTAAGTCCTAATACACGCATGGCCCATGCACATGCAATAGCAGGTAGCAGGTATAATTAACGTACGCGTGGACACATAACTAGAATATAACGTAGCTTCCTACATACGATCCTTTGTGACAGGACCCCATGCAGAGCAAGGGGTAACACCCACTCTACCCTCTCCGCGGCGGGAAAAGAATAAACACTCGGAAATTTCTCGAGGATTCGAAACAATCTTGTCAAGGCTGCCCCCGACTTTTTTTCAACAGAGCGCTCAGCACCTGAGAAGGAGGAACTTTACCTCAGCATTCATTATAAATTTCTATAAATCTTATATATATATATATATATATATATATATATATAGATAGATAGATAGATATCTCCATACCCATACACATATATACATATACACACACACACACATATATATATATATATCTCATATGTATATATAACTTCTTGTCCGGAACAGCAGGGTCCCTAGTGACGTTAATACGTTCTTAATGTGTATGCAACGTGTACTGAATGCTGTATATTATTTTGTGGATCTAATCAGGAAACATTATGGTCGACAGAAGAACAGTATTCGTGTCGATATCCGTAGTAATTGGGCAAAATAACCATTTTTGCGACCCCAAGGGGTCTGAGGGAAATATATTCTATGAATATGACACCCTCCATAAATATTACTACGTCTGTGTCTGGGTCACAGCTTTATGCAACCTTACTGTACATATATACATATAGGTATAGCCCTTTCTGAGATTTTTTTTTTTTATAGTCAGATATTGGTGGAGCTGACAGGGTCACCCACACACTTCTGTGTGCCCATATACTTTCCTTTTGGGAAAAACATCTACCGACATGTTGACACTGTTTTTCATGTACCCTCAGGAGTCGGCGGTGCCGACAGAGTCGCTCCCACAGCCATTTGTGGCAGAGCACTCAGCTTCAGACATGCTGACCCACGTGTAGCAAACACCCACCAACATTACACTGGCTATAAGGGAAGGACCCAGTAAATTCTGTCAGGGAACACAGAAGGAGTTTACCAGCTCACCACTCAGCGCTCAATCCTTTATACATTGTGCTTTATTATTAACTTAACTTGCACCAATCAACTGTGCGCCCCCCTCTGTTTTTCACCCTGTTATGAACAGTAGTGTTTTGGAAGGACCAGCGTCTCTATGGAGAGAAAATGAGGGCTAAGCCCCGCCCCCTCAATGAAGCGCTTCAGCCCCGCTATTTCTTTAATATATTTATACTGGCAGGGGTTGTATATAGTGCCTAGGCACTCGTATTTGTTTGCCAGTCTCTACTTCAGGATTTATATGCTGCCCAGGGCGCGCCCTGCACCCTACAGTGCCGCTGTGTGTGGGAGCATGGCGCGCAGCGCGGCCGTTGTGCGGTACCTCAAAGCCGTCACTGAAGTCTTCTGATCTTCTTCTACTCACCTGTCTTCTGACTTCTGGCTCTGCAAGGGGGGTGACGGCGGGCTCTGGGAGTGAACACCTAGGCGTACCTAGCGATCAGATCCTCAGGAGCTAATGGTGTCCTGTAGCCAAGAAGCAGTTCCTTTAAACTCCCTAGAAGTAGGTCTGCATTTCTCCCCTCAGTCCCACGATGCAGGGAGACTGTTGCCAGCAGTCCTCCCTGAAAATAACAAACCTAACATAAGTCTTTTCCGAGAAACTCAGTAGAGCTCCTCAGGGTGGATCCAGTCTGCCTGGGCACAGATCTAAACTGGAGTCTGGAGGAGGGGCATAGAGGGAGGAGCCAGGTCACACCATCTGAAAGTCTTAAAGTGCCCATGTCTCCTGCGGATCCCGTCTATACCCCATGGTTCTTGAAGTGTCCCCAGCATCCTCTAGGACGTATGAGAAATTGCTGATCCATCTAGTCTGTGAGTGATTGAGAATTTCCATTACATTACCGCTATCTTTCCTTGCTGTGCAGCCCATTCTCTGTTCTATTAACCCAGCTCTTATAATATGTTTTTAATGTCTTTTTGGAGGCCGGTCCTCCAGGACTGTACGTGGTACTCAAGGTGAGGTTTCACCAGTGACCTGTAAAAAGTTGTAGTATAACCTCTGTCTTCCTGCTACCTCTGCCCATACATCAGTGTATTCTGCTGGCTCTTCCTGTTGCTTGATTATCATCGTGGCATCTGTAACTAATACATCCACCAATGAACACTCCGCTTAACGAGAGAAGGGCGCACAATATCAGCCAGTACAAATGCTGGGATTTTATTTGGATAAATCAGATGGCAAACAAATTCATCTGAGTTGGGGGCAAGGCCACGGGCATGTGTAGATCATGCAGTGGCATTTCCAAAAAAGTAGAGAACTAGTTGCTCATTCACTATTAGTTTGCACGTGAATCACAAGACTTGCTTCTGTTGCTTTGGAATGGAGTGAGTATTCATGGGACAATGGGGGTGTATGTGCAATGGAGGAGGTGGATGATCTTCATCAAGGACCTAATTCTCCTTTTCCTTTTTATTCCCTAAAAACAGCCCTTTATTTATATCCACACTAGTGGCAGATACGCAGTACCCACTGGCTGGGATTATCATTGGTTGGGATGGCAGGACTGTACCCTGAGGTCGCTAGCACCACTCTGCCTGATTCGGGGCACTAGGGATGTGTAGATTTAGTCCCTCTTTCATGGACACAGGAGTTGTGTACATTTATCAAACCACTTGAAAAGAAGGGATGTGTTAGCCATAACAGATCCTAGCTATCATTTATCAAGTATGTTCTAGGAATTGATGACTAGAACCTTATAGACTGCCCTTTGGTAGAATCTGAACCACCAGCGACGCATTTTGTTGTGATTTTGCTTATCAGGTATGCATTGCCATGGAGCTATCTTTCTTGGTGCTCTATTTACAGGCCTACCCACTTCCATAGCCTCTGTAGTGCTCCATGCTGGTATGAGTTTGAGTGGAGGCAAAACAACCCTAATTTTCGGAGTTACCTCTCACAAAAACACTGAGGTTATTGTGCCCACTGATACATTCCAATACAAAACGTTTCTGGTTTCAGTTGCAGAATGTTGAGTCACCGCTTTCCGGACACTGGCAACCTTAATTAGTTTATAGCCAAGACAAGTGTTAGTGAAAAGTTGGAATGCCGATGAGATCAGGAGGTTTGGGGCTTAGTCGTATCTGAAGTGATTATAAAATTCCAGCCTGATGAGCGAATTCTGCTCGACTACGGCTGTATCTGTATGTAGGTGTGTCTTACTTTGAGCCTATATAATCCTGTTCTCTAATATAATCAAGTCTATGATGTACTCTTTCATCTCTCTGTTCGCCAGTCTGCAGCCAGTACAAGCGTCAGGATGGGCCACCTCCATAGAGCCCAAAATTCCCGCAAATAGAGACGTATGCGAAAACCACAATCCAATGAGGTCTGATGTGTCGGTATACGTTCACTAGGTCAACCAGACTTAGGTTGACAGTCATTAGGTCGACATGGAAAAAGATCGACATACGTTTTTTAATTTTAATTTTTTTTAAAACTTTTTCATACTTTACAATCCACGTGGACTACGACTGAGAATAATAACCTGTGCCGACCGCAGCGGTAGCGGAGTGAGGCGCCTTGCCTGAAGCCGCGAGTCATGTGAGGGGACACGGTGCACTAATTCGGGTTCACGGTCACTTAACAAAGAAAATGACACCAAAATAGTTTAAATAAACTCATGTCTACCTTTTTCATTGTGGACCTTGTTCATGTCGACCTAATGACCATGTCGACCTAGTCACAGTCGACCAATAGTGGTCGACCTAATGACTGTCGACCTAAGTGTGGTCAACCCAATGACCCATACCCGATGTGTCCCATGAGAGTCTTTAATCTCAGGGCCGCAGTGAAAACGGTCATTCTGGAGCCATCGGGTGGCATGACCAGTTAATTATCAGGCCATTCTGGACAGCCATAGCCATGATATAGTACACACTGCACACAGGCTTCATGTTATGAATGGATTTTTTTAAGAATAATGAAAAGAAAAAGATTACAGCTAATTTTTGCCATTTCTGAGTAAATACTAAAATAAGGAATACTTTTGGACATAGTTGGCAATGCTTCAAAGAGATCCTAATTACTGCAAGCATATACAGTATATATCAGACAGGATGTAGTCACGTGACCGCCCGTCACAATACCGATCCCTACATCCTGCCCGCTCCATCCCGCCACCGAGCCTGCAAGACGCTTTGTTGCGCTTCCCCCCCCCCCCCCAGCATTCTGCCCGCCGGGAGCTCGGCGTTGGGATGCTGAGCGCCGGTAACACAACCCCAACCCTATCAGACATATACTTACATTTATATACGGGATGCAGTCACTTTACCTCCAATCAAAATACCGACGTTCAAAATCCCGACACCAATTGACCGATGGTCAAAATCCCGACAAGGTCAAAATACCGACAAGGTCAAGTGAGGGATAGTGGTAATGGGGTCTATTTCCTAAGCCTTGGATGGAGATAAAGTACCAGCCAATCGGCTCCTAACTGTCATTTTTTAAACCCAGCCTGTGACATGACAGTTAGGAGCTGATTAGCTGGTACTTTATCTCCATCCACTTTATCTACATCCGAGGCTTAGTAAATAGACCCCATGGTGCGGGCAGAGTGTATGAGCAAGGTCAGGCAATTACTAATGTAAAACCAGAATCACATGTTGCTGGGAATTTAAGGGGGTCATTCCGAGTTGATCGCTCGCTGGCTAGTTTTAGCAGCCGTGCAAACGCTATGCCCACTGGGGAGTGTATTTTAGCTTAGCAGATTTGCAAACGCTTGTGCAGCCGAGCTCTGCAAAACAGTTTGTGCAGTTTCAGAGTAGCTCTGAACCTACTCAGCGCTTGCGATCACTCCAGCCTATCTGTGTCCGGATTTGACGTCATACACCTGCCCAGCGAATACCCAGCCACGCCTGCGTTTTTTCAGACACGCCTCCGTTTTTGCAAACACTCCCTGAAAACTGTCAGTTGACACCCAGTAACGCTCCCTTCCTCTCAATATTCTAGCGGCCGCCAGTGCGAAGAATAACTTCGCTAGAACCTGAGCACAACCACAAAGGGTTTTGTACCCGTACGTCGCGCGTTCGCATTGCAGGACATACACATGCGCATAAATGCAGTTTTTTCACCTGATCGCTGCGCTGCGAAAATCGGCAGCGATCGATCAACTCGGAATGACCCCCAAAGACGGGAAGTACCGCCGCTCTGTCGATAAGTGATACAGTACCTCCCAGAGGGATCAGTATTACTGGAGGTTTAGTACAAAATGTAAAAATTATATTAGAAGTATTGAACAACGTGTCTCCTGGGTTAGAATGGAAATTTAGATTATAGTTCTTCTACCTGAATGCCGATCGTTTTAAATACTGGCCAATTTTTATTTTCCATACTTGTGGTGTTTATTGAAAAGATTAACATAAAGTATATGAAAAATACTCTTATTGCTGTTTATGGAAATTATATTAAGAACCGGAAAACAAACCAATATTTTTGTGTGTGTGTGTTTAACGTACTTTCCATTTATTGTTCATCATATGCGTTTCCCACACTTTGATCACATACAGTATGTGGTAAAGAAACCACAGCACATACAGTATAAGAAAGGTTTGGTTGTGTTTACTCTGTGTAAGAAGCCATTCCATGATAATAAAACCATTTATATGCATGTAATGCTGTTGAATAAGATGTTATGCTATATGCAACATGCAGAATTCAGTACCTTTAAGTATAATGAAAACCTAATAAATACAGTAAGTGAAAAACTATTTGTAGCACATATATTTTAATATTGATGGTAACCAGTTAATCTTTTTTATAGTTGCATGTATGTGTATGGATAAATACATTTTTAAGTAGTGTTTGTTTAGATGTCTATTTAAGGATACTGTTTCAACTCCAGTAACACCTTAGTAGGGGGTCTATTCAATTAGTGCAGGTATTTCCGACAGTCGGGAAAAACTGGCACTTGTAGAAAAACACGTGGATCGGCAAGTTACTCACCGATCTGCGTGTTTCTGTAAAAAACGGACAGTTTTAGGGTAATGCAGATTCGACTTGTTAATTTGAATCTGCATTTGTCGGAATGCTGGCCGTTTCCAGCCAGCATTGAATAGTGTCCTGTCGGAGAGGATCCAACATCAATTGAATATACCTATAAGCCTCCCAAATATTATTTTCCCCAAATATCTCCTTAGGGCAGAAGTCTCCTTAAATATTTGTGCTCACTGTGCTATGCTATAGTGTTTTATAGTTCCTCGGCATAAATGTAGGCCATTTTACCTGCTGACAATTACTGCACGTGCTTTCTGTTCATCTTGTGTACATTTATCCTCTGTAGGCTAGATTTTATGGCTACATAGAATACAGTTACATGTCTGCATCTGTTTTCATCCTATGCTACATCGTACAGTATGGTGTAGATCAGGCATTCCCTACCGCGGTCCTCAAGGCACACCAACAGTGCAGGTTTTAGTGATATCCGGGCTTCAGCACAGATGGTTAAATCAAAATAACTGAGGTACTAATTAAATCACCTGTGTTCAAGCCTGGATATCACTAAAACAGTGTGCCTTGAGGACCGCGGTTGGGAAACACTGGTGTAGATGCTACTATTTTACATTCTGGTCTGAGCACTTTAGTAAACCATCAATCACAAGCTGATTCACAGTCCCAGCCCTGTTACCACACCAGCACAGGAACTGTCAGTCCACAAGATGCATTTCTTTTAGACTCCTGTGGTTCTGCAGCAAATGTTTGCTGGTATCGCAGCTATTGTTGTTGTTTCTGCTAGTGGTGGTGGTGTTGTCACTATTTACTTACAGATGTGTCCTCATTCATTTACCACTTTTTCCAAAACCTTGTGTCTTTTTCACATTGTAGCCGAACATAAAGGTTCTCATAGTCTACTAGTCACACTACTGCTTTTGTTGAAAAGGAATTGGCTTAATGTTTCAGATTCAGGGGCAGATTTATTAAGCCTGGTGAAGTGATAAAGTGTAAGGTGATAACGCACCAGCCAATCAGCTTCTGTCATTTTTCAAACCCAGCCTGTAACAAGGCAGTTAGGAGCTGATTGGCTGGTGTGTTACCACCTTCCACTTTATCACTTCACCAGGCTTAATAAATCTGCCCCTAAGTGTGTTGCAGGTGTTTGTATTGGACCTCCGCCTTTTGCCTTTTGTACTCAGATTTGCGACTTTGGGGTCTGCGTACTAAGTCTTGAAGAGAGATAAAATGGATGGAGATAAAGCACCAACCATCCATCTCCTGACTGTCCTTTTTCAAACACAGCCTGTAACATGGCAGTTAGGAGCTGATTGGTTGGGACTTTATCTCCATCCACTGTATTTGTCTCCAAGGGATATATTCATGAAGCAGTGAAAAGTGTGGAGAAGTGAGCCAGTGGAGAAGTTGCCCATGGCAACCAATCAGCATGGACGTAACATTTAAAATTTGCATACTATACAATTATACAGAGCAGCTGATTGGTTCTTCTCCACTGGCTCACTTCTCCACTCTTTTCACTGCTCCATGAATAGACACCTTAGGGCCTGATTCAAAGATGTGTGTTAACTCAATGTTAATACACTTTCTCTGACGTCCTAGTGGATGCTGGGTACTCCGTAAGGACCATGGGGAATAGACGGGCTCCGCAGGAGACTGGGCACTCTAAAAGAAAGATTAGGTACTATATCTGGTGTGCACTGGCTCCTCCCTCTATGCCCCTCCTCCAGACCTCAGTTAGAATCTGTGCCCGGCCCGAGCTGGTTGCACGCTAGGGGCTCTCCTGAGCTTCTAGTAAAGAAAGTATTTGTTAGGTTTTTTATTTTCAGTGAGACCTGCTGGCAACAGACTCACTGCTACGAGGGACTTAGAGGAGAGAAGCGAACCTACCTGCTTGCAGCTAGCTTGGGCTTCTAGGCTACTGGACACCATTAGCTCCAGAGGGATCGAACACAGGCCCAGCCTCGGTCGTCCGGTCCCGGAGCCGCGCCGCCGTCCCCCTTGCAGAGCCAGAAGCAAGAAGACATCCTGGAAATCGGCGGCTGAAGACTCCGGTCTTCATTAAGGTAGCACACAGCACTGCAGCTGTGCACCATTGCTCCCTACGCACACCACATACTCCGGTCACTGACGGGTGCAGGGCGCTGGGGGGGGCGCCCTGGGCTGCAATTAGAGTACCTTACATTGGCAAACAGCACATAATATAGTCTAAAAAACTATATATGTGCAAAAATCCCCCTCCATAATATAAATATAAGAGCGGGAGAAGTCCGCCGAGAAGGGGGCGGGGCTATCTCCCTCAGCACACTGGCGCCATTTCCTCTTCACAGCTCCGCTGGAAGACAGCTCCCCAGGCTCTCCCCTGCCGTTTCCAGGCTCAAAGGATAAAAAAGAGAGGGGGGGGGGGCACTAAATTTAGGCGCAAACTGTATATGTAAAGCAGCTATAGGGAAAAATCACTTTGTGTTAGTGAAAATCCCTGATTATATAGCGCTGTGGTGTGTGCTGGCTTACTCTCTCTCTGTCTCCCGAAAGGACTTTGTGGGGTCCTGTCCTCAGTCAGAGCATTCCCTGTGTGTGTGCGGTGTGTCGGTACGGCTGTGTCGACAGGTTTGATGAGGAGGCTTATGTGGAGGCGGAGCTGGTGCCGGTAAGTGTGATGTCACCCCCTGTGGGGTCGACACCAGAGTGGATGGATATGTGGAAGGTTTTACACGACAGTGTCAACTCCTTGCATAAAAGGTTCGATGACATAACAGCTGTGGGACAGCCGGCTTCTCAGCCAGTGCCTGCCCAGGCGTCTCAAAGGCCATCAGGGGCTCAAAAACGCCCACTACCTCAGATGGCAGACACAGATGTCGACACAGAGTCTGACTCCAGTGTCGACGAGGACGAGACTAATGTACATTCCACTAGGGCCATCCGTTGCATGATTACGGCAATGAAAAATGTGTTGCGCATTTCTGACATTAACCCAGGTACCACTAAAAAGGGTATTATGTTTGGGGAGAAAAAGCAACCAGTGGTTTTTCCCCCATCGGATGAGTTGAATGAAGTGTGTGAAGAAGCGTGGGCTTCCCCCGATAAGAAACTAGTGATTTCTAAAAAGTTACTGATGGCGTACCCTTTCCCGCCAGAGGACAGGTTACGTTGGGAGACATCCCCGAGGGTGGATAAGGCGCTCACACGCTTGTCAAAAAAGGTGGCACTGCCGTCTCAGGATACGGCCACCTTAAAGGAGCCTGCGGATAGAAAGCAGGAGGCTATCCTGAAGTCTGTATATACACACTCAGGTACTATACTGAGACCTGCAATTGCTTCAGCTTGGATGTGTAGTGCTGCAGCAGCTTGGTCCGATACCCTGTCAGAAAATATTGATACCCTCGACAGGGATACGATTTTGCTAACCATAGAGCATATTAAAGACGTCGTCTTATATATGAGAGATGCACAGAGGGATATTTGCCGGCTGGCATCTAGAATTAATGCAATGTCCATTTCTGCCAGGAGAGTATTATGGACTCGGCAGTGGACAGGTGATGCGGATTCTAAAAGGCACATGGAGGTTTTGCCTTACAAGGGTGAGGAATTGTTTGGGGATGGTCTCTCGGACCTCGTTTCCACAGCAACAGCTGGGAAGTCGACATTTTTACCTCAGGTTCCCTCACAGCCTAAGAAAGCACCGTATTATCAGGTACAGTCCTTTCGGCCCCAGAAAGGCAAGCGGGTTAAAGGCGCGTCCTTTCTGCCCAGAGGCAGGGGTAGAGGGAAAAAGCTGCACCATACAGCCAGTTCCCAAGAACAAAAATCCTCCCCTGCTTCCACTAAGTCCACCGCATGACGCTGGGGCTCCACTGGTGGAGCCAGGCGCGGTGGGGGCCCGTCTCCGGAACTTCAGCGACCAGTGGGTTCGCTCACAGGTGGATCTCTGGTTTCTACAAATGGTATCTCAGGGATACAAGCTGGAGTTCGAGACGTCTCCCCCTCGCCGTTACCTCAAATCAGCCTTGCCAGCTACTCCCCAGGACAGGGAGGTAGTACTGGCGGAAATTCACAAGCTGTACCTCCAGCAGGTGATAATAAAAGTTCCCCTCCTTCAACAGGGACGGGGTTACTATTCCACAATGTTTGTGGTACCGAAACCAGACGGTTCGGTGAGACCCATTCTAAATTTGAAATCCTTGAACACTTATATAAGGAAGTTCAAGTTCAAAATGGAATCGCTCAGGGCGGTTATTGCAAGCCTGGAAGAGGGGGATTACATGGTATCACTGGACATCAAGGATGCTTACCTACATGTCCCCATTTACCCACCTCACCAGGTGTACCTCCGTTTTGTGGTACAGGACTGCCATTACCAATTCCAGACATTGCCGTTTGGTCTGTCCACGGCACCGAGGGTATTTACCAAAGTAATGGCCGAAATGATGCTACTCCTTCGAATGAAGGGAGTTATAATTATCCCGTACTTGGACGATCTCATTATAAAGGCGAGGTCCAGGGAGCAGTTGTTGGTCGGAGTAGCACTATCTCAGGAAGTGCTACAACAGCACGGCTGGATTCTGAATATCCCGAAGTCGCAGCTGGTTCTTACGACACGTCTGCTGTTCC
The DNA here is from genome assembly GCF_028390025.1 of Pseudophryne corroboree. Lineage (NCBI taxonomy): Eukaryota > Metazoa > Chordata > Amphibia > Anura > Myobatrachidae > Pseudophryne > Pseudophryne corroboree. The sequence continues at coordinate 87,477,362 of NC_086444.1, read as the reverse complement.
TGAGTATGATTCTGGACACAGAACAGGAGAAGGTGTTTCTCCCGGAGGAGAAGGCCAAAAAGTTGTCATCTCTGGTCAGAGACCTCCTAAAACCAAAACAGGTGTCGGTGCATCACTGCACGCGAGTCCTGGGAAAGACCTCGAGGGCCGCAGATTCGGCATACAGGACTGGGTCCTGGTGACCACGGATGCCAGCCTCCGAGGTTGGGGGGCAGTCACTCAGGGAAGAAACTTCCAAGGACAATGGTCGAGTCAGGAAGCTTCCCTACACATAAATATTCTGGAACTAAGGTCCATTTACAATGCCCTAAGTCAGGCAAAACCCCTGCTTCAAAACCAGCCGGTGCTGATTCAGTCAGACAACATCACGGCGGTCGCCCATGTAAACCGACAGGGCGGCACAAGAAGCAGGATGGCGATGGCAGAAGCCACAAGGATTCTCCGATGGGCGGAAAATCACGTGAAAGCACTGTCAGCAGTGTTCATTCCGGGAGTGGACAACTGGGAAGCAGACTTCCTCAGCAGGCACGACCTCCACCCGGGAGAGTGGTGACTTCATCCAGAAGTCTTCCAGCTGATTGTAAATCGTTGGGAAAGGCCACAGGTGGACATGATGGCGTCCCGCCTCAACAAAAAGCTAAAAAGATATTGCGCCAGGTCAAGGGACCCTCAGGCGATAGCTGTGGACGCTCTAGTGACACCGTGGGTGTACCAGTCGGTTTATGTGTTCCCTCCTCTTCCTCTCCTACCAAAGGTACTGAGGATAATAAGAAAGAGAGGAGTAAGAACTATACTCGTCGGTCCGGATTGGCCAAGAAGGACTTGGTACCCGGAACTACAAGAAATGATCTCAGAGGACCCTTGGCCTCTGCCTCTCAGACAGGACCTGCTACAGCAGGGGCCCTGTCTGTTCCAAGACTTACCGCGGCTGCGTTTGACGGCATGGCGGTTGAACGCCGGATCCTGATGGAAAAGGGCATTCCGGTTGAAGTCATTCCTACGCTGATAAAAGCTAGGAAGGATGTGACAGCAAAACATTATCACCGCATATGGCGAAAATATGTTGCTTGGTGTGAGGCTATGAAGGCCCCAACAGAAGAATTTCAGCTGGGTCGATTTCTGCACTTCCTACAGTCAGGAGTGACTATGGGCCTAAAATTGGGATCCATTAAAGTCCAGATTTCGGCCCTGTCTATTTTCTTTCAAAAAGAACTGGCTTCACTGCCTGAAGTTCAGACGTTTGTTAAGGGAGTGCTGCATATTCAGCCCCCTTTTGTGCCCCCAGTGGCACCTTGGGATCTCAACGTTGTGTTGGATTTCCTAAAATCACATTGGTTTGAGCCACTTCAGACCGTGGAGTTGAAATATCTCACGTGGAAAGTGGTCATGCTTTTGGCCTTGGCTTCGGCTAGGCGTGTGTCAGAATTGGCGGCTTTGTCATGTAAAAGCCCCTATCTGATCTTCCATATGGACAGGGCAGAATTGAGGACTCGTCCCCAATTTCTCCCTAAGGTGGTATCAGTGTTTCATTTGAACCAACCTATTGTGGTGCCTGCGGCTACTCGGGACTTGGAGGCTTCCAAGTTGCTGGACGTAGTCCGGGCCCTGAAAATCTATGTTTCCAGGACGGCTAGAGTCAGAAAAACGGACTCGCTGTTTATCCTGCATGCACCCAACAAGCTGGGTGCTCCTGCTTCTAAGCAGACTATTGCTCGCTGGATCTGTTGTACGATTCAACTTGCACATTCTGCGGCTGGACTGCCGCATCCTAAATCAGTCAAAGCCCATTCCACGAGGAAGGTGGGCTCTTGGGCGGCTGCCCGAGGGGTCTCGGCTTTACAACTTTGCCAAGCTGCTACCTGGTCGGGATCAAACACGTTTGCAAAATTCTACAAGTTTGATACCCTGGCTGAGGAGGACCTTGAGTTTTCTCAATCGGTGCTGCAGAGTCATCCGCACTTTCCCGCCCGTTTGGGAGCTTTGGTTTAATCCCCATGGTCCTTACGGAGTACCCAGCATCCACTAGGACGTCAGAGAAAATAAGAATTTACTCACCGGTAATTCTATTTCTCGTAGTCCGTAGTGGATGCTGGGAGCCCGTCCCAAGTGCAGATTGTCTGCAATACTTGTATATAGTTATTGCTTAACTAAAGGGTTATTGTTATGAGCCATCTGTTCAGTGAGGCTCAGTTGTTATTCATACTGTTAACTGGGTATAGTTATCACGAGTTGTACGGTGTGATTGGTGTGGCTGGTATGAGTCTTACCCTGGATTCCAAATCCTTTCCTTGTAGTGTCAGCTCTTCCGGGCACAGTTTCCCTAACTGAGGTCTGGAGGAGGGGCATAGAGGGAGGAGCCAGTGCACACCAGATAGTACCTAATCTTTCCTTTAGAGTGCCCAGTCTCCTGCGGAGCCCGTCTATTCCCCATGGTCCTTACGGAGTACCCAGCATCCACTACGGACTACGAGAAATAGAATTACCGGTGAGTAAATTCTTATTTCTCTGACGTCCTAGTGGATGCTGGGAACTCCGTAAGGACCATGGGGAATAGACTGCTCCGCAGGAGACTGGGCACATCTAAAGAAAGATTTAGGACTATCTGGTGTGCACTGGCTCCTCCTCCTATGACCCTCCTCCAAGCCTCAGTTAGATTTCTGTGCCCGGCTGAGCTGGATGCACACTAGGGGCTCTCCTGAGCTCCTAGGAAGAAAGTATATGTTAGGTTTTTTATTTTCAGTGAGACCTGCTGGCAACAGGCTCACTGCACCGAGGGACTAAGGGGAGAAGAAGTGAACCTACCTAAGTGGTGGTAGCTTGGGCTTCTTAGGCTACTGGACACCATTAGCACCAGAGGGATCGAATACAGGACCCGACCTCGTCGTCCGGAGCCGCGCCGCCGTCCCCCTTACAGAGCCAGAAGCAAGAAGGTGGTCCGGAAAATCGGCGGCTGAAGACTTCTGTCTTCTCCAAGGTAGCGCACAGCACTGCAGCTGTGCGCCATTGCTCCTCATGCACACCACACACTGCGGTCACTGATGGGTGCAGGGCGCTGGGGGGGGGGCCCTGAGCAGCAATATTAACACCTTGGCTGGCGAACTGACACCATATATAGCCCCAGGGGCTACATAGGTGTTTATTAACCCCTGCCAGACCTTTTACAATAGCGGGAGAAAGCCAGCAGAAAAAGGGGCGGAGCCATCTCCCTCAGCACACTGGCGCCATTTTCCCTCACAGCCCCGCTGGAGGGATCGCTCCCTGGCTCTCCCCTGGCTCTCCCCTGCAGTCCTGCACTACAGAAAACGGTTAAAAAGAGAGGGGGGGCACAAATTATGCGCAGTATAAATATATTATGCAGCTATAAGGGAAAAACACTCTGTATAGTGATATCCCTGTGGTATATAGCGCTCTGGTGTGTGCTGGCATACTCTCCCTCTGTCTCCCCAAAGGGCTTTGTGGGGTCCTGTCCTCTGTCAGAGCATTCCCTGTGTGTGTGCTGTGTGTCGGTACTGCTGTGTCGACATGTATGATGAGGATAATGATGTGGAGGCGGAGCAAATGCCTGTGAATGGGATGTCACCCCCTTGCGGGGTCGACACCGGTGTGGATGGACTTAGGGAAGGAATTACGTGACAGTGTCAACTCCTTACATTAAAGGTTTGACGACATAGGACAGCCGGCTGCTCAGCTTGTGCCTGTCCAAGCGTCTCAAATGTCATTAGGGGCTCTAAAACGCCCGCTACCTCAGATGGCAGACACAGATGTTGACACGGATACCGACTCCAGTGTCGACGACGATGAGACTAGTGTACCTTCCAATAGGGCCACCCGTTACATGATTGAGGCAATGAAAAATGTATTACACATTTCTGATAATACCCCAGGTACCACAAAAAAGGGTATTATGTTTGGTGACAGAAAACTACCAGTAGTTTTCCTGCATCTGAGGAATTGATATGAGGTGTGTGAGGAAGCGTGGACTTCCCCCGATAAGAAATTGATCATTTCTAAGCAGCGTACCCTTTTCCGCCAGAGGATAGGTCACGTTGGGAAATACCCCCTAGGGTAGATAAAGCGGTTACACGCTTATTAAAAAAGGTGGCACTACCGTCTCCGGATACGGCCGCCCTGAAGTACCTGCTGATAGAAAGCAGAAAACTACCCTTAAAGCTATATACACACACACGGGCATTATATTGAGACCTGCTATTGCCTCGGCATGGATGTGCAGTGCGGCAGCTGCGTGGTCAGATTCCCTGTCGGATAATATTTATACTATAGATAGGGACAATATTTTGCTGAAAATAGAGCATATAAAAGACGCTGTCTTATACATGCGTGATGCACAGAGGGATATTTGCCGACTGGCATCACTAGTAAGCGATATGTAAAACCATTGCCGCCAGACGGGGGTTATGGACTCGGCAATGGTCGGGCGATACCGATTCAAAACGGCACATGGCAGTTTGCCCTATAAGGGGGTGGAACTGTTTGGGGATAGTCTTTCAGACCTCGTTTCCACAGCTACGGCTGGGAAATCAAAACTTTTGCCACAAGCTACCCCACAGCAAAAGTAAGCACTGTAGTATCAGGTACAGTCCCTTCGGCCCCAGAAAAGTAGAGGAATAGAGGCTCATCTTTTCTGCCAAGAGGAAAAGGTAGAGGGAAAAAGCTGCAGCACACAGCTAGTTCCCAAGAGCAGAAGTCCTCCCCTGCGTCCGGTAAGTCCACAGCATGACGCTGGGGCTGCTCAGGCGGACCCGGGTACGGTGGGGGCCCCTCTCAGAGATTCAGCGCACAGTGGGCTCTCTCACAGGTGGATCCCTGGGTTCTTCAAACAGTGTCTCAGGGGTACAGGCTGAAATTCGAGACGTCTTCCCCCCCGCCGTTTCCTAAAATCTGCCTTACCGGCAACTCCCTCTGCCAGGGAGGCAGTGTTGGTGGCTATCCAAAAACGGTATTCACAGCAAGTGATTATCAAGGTACCCCTCCTTCAACAGGAAAAGGGTTACTTTTCCACAATGTTTGTGGTACCGAAACCGGACGGTTCGGTGAGACCCATCTTAAATTTAAAATCCTTGAACACATATAACAAAAGATTCGAGTTCAAGATGGAATCTCTCAGGGCGATTATTGCGAACCTGGACGAGGGGGATTACAGGGTCTCTCTGGACATCAAGGATACTTACCTGCATGTCCCCATTTGCCCTCCTCACCAGGAGTACCTCAAGGTTGTGGTACAGGACTGTCACTATCAGTTCCAGACGCTGCCGTTTGGATTATCCACGGCACCGAGGGTCTTTACCAGGGTAATGACCGAAATGATGATACTCCTTCGCAAGAAGGGAGTTTAATTATCCCGTACTTGAACGATCTCCTGATAAAGGCGAGCTCCAAGGAACAGTTGGTAAGGGGGTAGCACTTTCTCGGGAAGTGCTGCAACAGCAGGGCTGGATTCTCAATTCCAAAGTCACAGCTGGTCCCGACGACACGTCTTCTGTTCCTGGGAATGATTCTGGAAACAGACCAGAAAAAAGTGTTTCTTCCAATGGAAAAAGCCGACGAGTTGTCATCTCTAGTCAGAAACCTCCTAAGACCGGGACAGGTGTCGGTACATCAATGCACACGAGTCCTGGGAAAAATGGTAGCTTCGTACGAAGCAATTCCATTAGGAAAGTTCCACGCAAGGAATTTCCAGTGGGACCTGTTGGACAAATGGTCCGGGTCCCATCTCCAGATACAGCAGCGGATAACCCGGTCGGCAAGAACCAGGGTGTCGCTGCGGTGGTGGCTGCAGAGGGCTCATCTACTAGAGAGCCGCAGATTCGGAATACAGGACTGGGTCCTGGTGACCACGGATGCCAGCCTTCGGGGCTGGGGTGCAGTCACACAGGGAGTGAAATTCCAAGGACTGTGGTCAAAACAGGAGATTTCACTTCACATAAATTTTCTGGAGCTAAGAGGTATTTACAAGGCCCCTGCTTCAAAACCAGCCGTACTGATCCAATCAGACAACATCACGGTGCTCGCCCATGTAAACAGGCAGGGCGGCACAAGAAGGCAATGGCAGAAGCCACAAGGATTCCCCGTTGGGCGGAAAATCATGGGGTAGCACTGGCAGCAGTGTTCATTCCGGGAGTGGACAACTGGGAAGCAGACTTCCGCAGCAGACTCCACCCGGGAGAATAGGGACTTCATCCAGAAGTCTTCCAAATGCTGGTAAACCGTTGGGAAAGACCACAGGTGGACATGATGGCGTCCCGCCTCAATAAAAAAAAGATATTGCGCCAGGTCAAGAGAACCTCAGGCGATCGCTGTGGACGCTCTAGTGACACCACGGGTGTACCAGTCGCTTTATGTGTTCCCTCCTCTCCCTCTCATACCCAAGGTACTGAGGATAATAAGAAAAAGAGGAGTAAGAACTATACTCATTGTTCCGGATTGGCCGAGAAGGGCTTGGTACCAGGAACTTCAAGAGATGATCTCAGAGGACCCATGGCCTCTGCCACTCAGACAGGATCTGCTGCAGCAGGGGCCCTGTCTGTTAAAAGACTTACCGCGGCTGCGTTGACGGCATGGCGGTTGAACGCCGGATCCTGAATGAAAAAGGTATTCCGGAGGAAGTCATTCTTATCCTGATCAAAGCCAGGAAGGATGTCAGCCTGAAGTTCAGACGTTGTAAGGGAGTGCTGCATATTCAGCCCCTTTTTTGTGCCCCAGTGGCACCTTGGGATCTCAATGTGGTTTTGGAGTTCCTGGAATCACATTGGTTTGAGCCACTTAAAACCGTGGATTTGAAATATCTCACCTGAAAAGTGGTCATGTGTTGGCTCTGGCTTCGGCCAGGCGTGTGTCAGAATTGGCGGCTTTGTCATGAAAAAGCCCTTACCTGACTTTCCATATGGATAGGGCAGAGTTGAGGACTCGTCCTCACTTTCTCCCGAAGGTGGTATCAGTCTTTCACTTGAACCAACCTATTGTGGTGCCTGCGGCTACTAGGGACTTGGAGGATTCCAAGTTACTGGACGTAGTCAGGGCCCTGAAAATTTATATTTCCAGGACGGCTGGAGTCAGGAAAACTGACTCGCTGTTTATCCTGGATGCACCCAACAAGCTGGGTGCTCCTGCTTCTAAGCAGACTATAGCGCGCTGGATTTGTAGCACTATTCAGCTTGCGCATTCTGCGGTGGACTACCGCAGCCTAAATCTGTAAAAGCCCATTCCACAAGGAAGGGGGCTCATCTTGGGCGGCTGCCCGAGGGGTCTCGGCTTTACAACTTGGCCGAGCTGCTACTTGGTCAGGGGCAAACACGTTTGCAAAATTCTACAAAATTGATACCCTGGCTGAGGAGGACCTTGAGTTCTCTCATTCGGTGCTGCAGAGTCATCCGCACTCTCCCGCCCGTTTGGGAGCTTTGGTATAATCCCCATGGTCCTTACGGAGTTCCCAGCATCCACTAGGACGTCAGAGAAAATAAGATTTTACTCACCGGTAAATCTATTTCTCGTAGTCCGTAGTGGATGCTGGGCGCCCATCCCTAGTGCGGATTGTCTGCAATACTTGCACAAAGTTATTGTTACAAAAATCGGGTTGTTATGGCGAGCCATCTGTTCAGAGGCTCCATTTGTTATCATACTGTTAACCGGGGTTCCTATCACGAGTTATATGGTGTGATTGGTGTGGCTGGTATGAGTCTTACCCGGGATTCAAAATCCTTCCTTATTGTGTCAGCTCTTCCGGGCACAGTGTCCTAACTGAGGCTTGGAGGAGGGTCATAGGGGGAGGAGCCAGTGCACACCAGATAGTCCTAAATCTTTCTTTAGATGTGCCCAGTCTCCTGCGGAGCCGTCTATTCCCCATGGTCCTTACGGAGTTCCCAGCATCCACTACGGACTACGAGAAATAGATTTACCGGTGAGTAAAATCTTATTTTTTCCTATGGTTTGAGTGAACTCATCCTGTGATGTCGCTCACAGTGCCTTCCATTGACTGGGAGCATTTGACAAATTGGGGACATGTCAGCCCCGCTTTGCAAGTGCGACGAGGTCAGTGTTCTGGAGGCCATTCTTAATGATCGCTGGTGATCTGTTGCAGCGTCTTCATACGCAGCATCGGATCATTGAAGCCAGTAGTGGGCATCTTTTTATTGAAGATTCCTCTTGTGGCTATTGCATTATATTGTACAAAGACGCAGCGGCTGTATGATTACCACCCACCTCTGATTCCGCCCCTTAGTCACATACAGAAGTACATAACATACCAGTAGTGTGTGAACACTTAAGGTCCATACACACTGGGCGTTTTTGCCCAGCGTGTATGAACAGCGATGATCGCTGGGCTGAAAAGCGCTCAGTGCGTACACACTGAGCGCTTTTCCCCGCTGTCAAGCGATGTCAGCGGGGGTGAGCGGCTTTCCATAGGACACTATGGAAAGCCGCTCACCCCGCCGTTCATCTACTGGTAATACCTGTAGATGAACGACGGCGGTTAGCGATGATGCAGGAGCGCGCATCAGCGCTCATCGTTTGGCCATACACACTGGGCGGCTTTGAGCTGAAAGCAGCTCAACACACCAAAAGTGACCTGCTTTCAGCTCAACATCACCCAGTGTGTATGGGCCTTTACAGTGTGCTTTTGTTGTAGTAGCGATGTGACTAAGACATCTATTTTGGGAAAGAGTATTCTCTTGTAGACATAGTATGTTGTGTAGATATATCATGTTGAAAGTCTGACATGTTGAGTAGATCAGTAACAGTGGAGATTTTCATGATCCACTTATCCAATTTGGAGGAAAATGACAGGATAATTGTACTACGCGTGTTCTGTCGCCTTTGAGAATAAGAGTCTGATGTGTTCTCGCTTCCTTAAAGTTGTCATTAGATTTTGTCATGCACAGTCTGCGTGTTTTAATGCAGTTTGGACACTCCTTTTTATATTTTTCAACATTCAGCTTTCCAAAGGAGTCTTTAAGGTGGCCATAAAACATTGTGCTGCTGGATTGTCCTGTTGCCCATTCCAAGACTGCTATACCCTTTTTAATTTAAAGACATACTTTGACAAAACCACCTGAAGAAGAGCAGCAGAGCGGATAATTGCCAGTATCTGAATATATGATTATATGAATCAGGGCTGTGATTAACACTTCGGTGTCGCTTCCTGTTGACATGTCTTGTTACTAGCTGTACATAAGGTGTATTTCAGCGTATTAGGCAATTCATTTTTTACTTCCATTTTTACAGCATCCTTTTCTCTTGTAAAAGTTCAGGCAACATCACAATCTCTTTCCGCTTGTTAAAATGTTCTGCAATTGAAAGTTATTTGTTTTTACTGCTCTTCTAAATTCATTTTCTATTCTGACAGTACCAGCAATTTATCATATCCATGATTGGCAATATCACAGTTATGTGCTCGTTCATGCCGGTGTTAAGCTATTCAATTGTTATTTGGGTGCCCACCGGCTGCAATTCAATTGATCTGCCATTCGGATGCAAGTGCAGTGGGGGAGAACATTTCTGCTTGCAGCCTCCTGAGGTGGCAAGCATAAATGTGCAAAGTGGGTGCTGTTTGGATGCCCTAACGGCATTTTTTGCGTCGCAGACAGGACTTGAGTCTGGTTTATACACTTTTACACTGCTAAACCCGGTGCTTTTGGGCATGTCAAAAGTAATGGGTGCCCGATCGGAGCAACAATTGACTTTCACAGATGGGTGCCCCCAAAAAATTTAATCTTCCCCATTGATATTTACTGTTTCTACGGTTACAAAATACTGTTTTGTTACCCTGTAGAAAATGTCGATATGTTGATGCATATTGGACCTGAGTCTGATATAAAAGTCAAGGGGAAAAAAAGCAAGTAACTGTGCACCTCAGCAAAACCACACTGCATTGCATGTGGGGCAGATGTGACATGTGCAGAGAGATAGTAGGGTGTGTCTAAACTGAACTCTAAATTGCAGTGTAAAAAAACCCAGCTGTCCAGCATGTGTGGTCTACATACAAAAGCAGCCAGTATTTACCCTGCACAAAAAAAAAAGATAAATGTATTTGCTCCCCTTGCATGGTAATGTAGTTTGTTACAGATACAAAGTTACTTTCGTTTTTTTGCTTTATTTTCAAATCAGAATCAGGCCATTGTGTGTGCTGCTGTGTTTTACACCTGTTTTTTTATTTCTTTTTTAGCTTCTATGCAACGTTGGCCACAATGAAGAAAAATTAGGCTTTATGTATGAAGACATAATTATTTGGTGAGTGTTAAAGTGCTGAAAAGCCTGAAATACATTTTGTAGAAGTACACTATGTAAGACTGGTCCTTCTTTCGCATTGCATAGCTGTTGATATGCATAATGTTAATTAAGTACAATACTACTGATGAACCAATTCAAGCATGTGTGACAGGTGGTTATTACCCTTCTCGAAGTGGTTGCATCATGAGTGAGTGACAGCCTCATCACTGGATCAATCTAATTCTTCCTTTCACAATATGAAGAATCAGAAGCCCAGTGCATGAAACTGCTGCTCATTTGTGACGCATGCATCTAATGGGTCTTACACACCTGCCGAGGTGCCATACGGCCGACCCGGCAATGGCGGGGTGGCAGGGGGAGTGAAGTTTCTTCACTCCCTGACGTCACCCGGCCCCATAGCTCTGCATGCTAATATGGACAATTTTGTCCATATTGGCTTGCAGGTATAAACAAGCCGTCACCAACGATGAACGACCGCAGGGCCGCGCATCGTTCATCGTTGGTGCCTACACACTGAAAGATATGAACAATTTCTCGTTCATTACTGAACGAGATTGTTCATATCTGCCGCACATATCGGCCAGTGTGTAGGGCCCTTAAGCCTGATTAAGACCCCATTGGGGCCCCGGGTAAGATACGGGTTTGGGTTCCCATCACCACTGGAACCAAACACAGTAGTCTGGGCCTCTCTGTGCCGACTGGACCCCAGACGCCAGTTTGGGTTGCGTAATGAAAGAAATAAATATATTACCCACTAGAAATACCACAGCAGCTGGAAGGGGTTTGTCAGACCCCGCTAAAAGATAAACAATATGCAAAGAGGTACCAGCGCTATGAGTTGTGTCGCCAATTGTTCAATAAATCAATCAATAAATCATTGATTTATTGAACAATTGGCGACACAACTCATAGCGCTGGTACCTATTTGCATATGTGTTGCGTAATGGCTTGCACCAGAGCTGGAGCATCAAGTACAGGACCACTCTTGGCTGCTTAAATTAAATGAGCTGTAATCTACATGAAGGAACGTTTTGAGGCTGAGTTTCAGCATGAGTGGGGCGAGCGGCAGCCACAAATAAAAAATCCTTAGTGGGGACATGTAACATTTTAAAGTGCACTTAGCATTGCACTTGCAAGGACATATGCACATATGGCTAGTTAGAAAAAGTATATATTTAACTGGAAAATGAAGTTCTTTATTGAATAGTACCATTCATAAGAGAGCACATATTATGTACATTTCTCCTACGTCCTAGAGGATGCTGGGGACTCCGTAAGGACCATGGGGTATAGACGGGATCCGCAGGAGACATGGGCACACTATATGACTTAGAATGGGTATGAACTTGCTCCTCCCTCTATGCCCCTCCTCCAGACCTCTGTTAGACTTTGTGCCCTGGAGTGACTGGACACACACTAGGGGAGCTCTACTGAGTTTCTCTAAAAGACTTTTGTTAGGTTTTTTATTTTCAGGGAGACCTGCTGGCTACAGGCTCCCTGCATCGTGGGAGTGAGGGGAGAGAAGTCAGACCTACTTCTTCTTAGTTCAAGGGCTCTGCTTCTTAGGCTACTGGACACCTTTAGCTCCAGAGGGTTCGATCACTTGGTTCGCCTAGCTGCTTGTTCCCGGAGCCGCGCCGTCACCCCCCTCACAGAAGCCAGAAGAAAGAAGCCGGGTGAGTATGAGAAGAACAGAAGACGTCATACGGCAGAATACTTTAGTAACGGAGGTAAGCACAGCGCTCCATGCTCCCACACACCAACGGCACTCACAGGGTGAGGGGCGCTGGGGGGGGGGGGGGGCGCCCTGGGCAGCAGTTACTGAGTCTCTCCTTTTCACTGGCACAAGTAATATTCGGGCCCCGGCACCGGCTACGTAACCCACGCCAGTATACTACAGCGATCGCGCTGCACGCCAATGTTCCCACACACACCAACGGTTACATGGGTGCAGGGGGGTGGGGGCGCTCTGGACAGCATTATATATGTTATTTGAGCAGGTATATAGTGTATAGACACTATATACGGTCCCCTGTCCTGCTTATACAACTATATTATACCGGGGCTGAAGCGCGCCGAAGAGGGGGCGGGTCTTAACCCTCACAGCAGTGTTCAGCGCCATTTTTGCTCTGTCCCCGCCAAAAATGTGTACAAACAAGGGGGGACACAGATTTTTAGTGTTATCATGAATTTAGCACTATTTTTCTTTAGAAATGAGGCATATAATCATTGCTGTGCATGTTTCTCTGTGTGTTCCCGGTCAGCATACCCACTATAGTCCACATGTGTCTACACTATCAGCTATGGGAATCGCTGTCGGCATTGCCGACGCCTGTTGGTACTTGATGCTGTAGATGCAGAGTCAGCAGGTCGGTAGTTGTATGCTTATCAAAAGTAAACACTGTATGGGAAACACAGTAGTGTGTGGGTGACCCTGTCGGCACCAACTGCTATTACTGGGTGTAAATTAACATGCTGTAACTGCCTTATGACCGTATATATGTTTATTTGTATATGTATGGTACGGTTCCATGGGCCTGTAGCTCGTGCACAGACTCTGTAGTATATGTGGGGGAGTGTTATTAAAATTATTTACGTATACTCCCCTCGCACCCCTCAGGGTCGCAAGAATGTTATTTTGCCTGGTTACTACTCCCTGCTGTCGACGACTGCTGGGTTTTCTGTCGACCATAAGGTTTCCTGTTAGATCCACAATTGGGGCATTCAGTACATGGTCATACACATTCCGAACACATTAATGTCACTAGGGACCCGAGGGTTCCGGACAATCCGCTTATATATGTATGTTATATATATATTTAGGATATGTGTGTAATTGTGTATTACATTATGTATATTCATATTATGATTTCTCCTACACTACTTCATGGCAGCCCTTACTCTTGGGATTGTATCCCATTCCTAACTTTAGACAGGGAATTTTTTTACTCACTTAGGGACCACCCACTTTGGGTATATAGCCCTGCTCCTCCCCTTCCTCCACTAGTCTTTTTCCTGTCTCCTAGCTTGACAGGGTAATGGTTTTTTGCTACAGGATTTACCTCTATTTCCCAGTAATACGCCTCATTGCAGCCGTACTGGAAGAGGGTGGCTCCCTGGGGAAGGCTGTGTGTGCTTGGGGCAGTCACGTAAGTCCCCGCTGTCAGCTAAAGGTGTCCGCCCGCTCTGTAATGCTGCTCCCTCCCGAACCGCTGCCTAGAGCCGTCTCCCCGGGTGCAGGTTTCCTCCGCTCGCCGCAGCGCCCCATGTCTCCGGCGCACCCGGAAGTAGCGGTGGCTGGAAGGGCAGCGCAGTGAAGGGGATGTACGGCTGGCGGGCGGAAGCGCTGTAAGGAGAGGCAGCGTGCGGCGGCTAGCGGGCGGAAGTGCTGGAGCGGCCGTCCTGGTTAGGCTGTGGGACGGTCTGCTCAGCGCCTGTCTCTATGGTTTTGTTTTTAAAAATAAATGGCGCTGCACACCAGGAGTGATGAGAAACTCCTATGAGCTGGGCAGGATATATGTGCTTACCAGCAGGATGGAAAGAGAGCCTTCCCCCCAAAAGCCAGTCAGTGTCCAAAAGAGGTAAGTCCTCATAGAGGGCATGTTTTTCTAGATTTTCATTTTGTTTTCTGTTTTAAATTTTTTATCTGGAAAGCTTGGTTAGTGTAGGTTTTTTACAATAGTATTTTTTTTGGTGTGATTTTGTAGTGTGTCTCCGCCTAAGAAGAGACTGTGTAAAGATAGGCAGTGTGCAGCCTGTGATAAAAATTTTTTCCTCTACTGAGAAGGTGAAGTTCTGTGAGGACTGTACACAGAGTGATATTCAGCAGGCTAATCAATCCAGACAGATACAGGTGTTAAAGGACTGGATTAAGAGATCCTTTGTTACTAAAGCCCAGTACTCACGGGCCGATCAAGGAGAGATGCGTGCTGAGCGAACCGCTCAGCACACATCTCTCCTGCCGCTCAGCACAGCGCGATCTGTGCTGAGCGTGCGGGGGGAGACGGGGGGGCCGCTCACTTCACCCAGCGGGTGAGGTGAGCGACCCGCTAGATTGGCCTGCATGCAGGCCAATCTAGCAGCGGCGATAGCGATGTGCGGGGCCGCGCATCGCTATCGCCGAGGGGGCTACACACGGAGCGATCCTGCCGATATTCTAAGCAATCTAGTCAGATTGCTTAGAATATCGCTCCGTGAGTACCCCCCTTAAGGAACAGCTGGCTGATTTGCAGGGAAATAAAAGATCTGGCTAGTATTGATTCTCAGGATGAATCAGCCTCTGGTGATTGCAATTATGTTGATTATCAGGCTTCTAGTACGGAGTCAGAGGAGAAAGAGGAGGATAGAAAATGTAACTTGGAACTTGTGGGCAGTCTCTTAAGGTGATGATGATGAGGATGTTCTGTTTGGGGACAAATCCAGAAAGAACAGGTGTTTTCCGGTTCACAAAGCATTGAAGGAGGTAGTGTCTAAGGAGTGGCAAAACATTGATAAGAGACTTGGCAATATTAAACGAGTTGATCGTATGTTCCCGATAGAGGATGAGCAATTTGTGGGCTGGTGTGCAGTGCCTAAAGTCGCATCGACTGCAGTGGCAGAAATGGTGTCCAAAACTACTATTCTGTTAGAGGACGGGGCAGTCCAGAAGGATGACATGGATAAGCGTATGGAGAGTGTAATAAAGAAATTACACATGTCCTCAGTGGGGTCTTTAAAGTCTGGTGTGGCTGTTGCGTCTGTTTCCAGAGCATTGAGAGTTTGGGGATCAGTGTTGTCCACGGATGTGGGGGAAAAGATCTCAAGACAATATTTGCGAAGAAGTCTAGGTTTCATGCTTAAAGGCATAGAGTATTTGTGCGAAGCCTCTTTGGATATGCTGGATTTTGCAGCAAAGTCCATGGCGGCAGGTGTATTGGCCAGAAAGGCCCTGTGGCTTCGGTCGTGGTCAGCAGGTATGCATTCCAAAAACCGACTGGTGCCCTTACCGTACGAGGGTTCTCTATTATTTGGCAATAAACTAGAGGCCATTATACAAAAGATGTAAGGAGGTAAATCAGCGAGGTTACCTCAAGACAGAAGAAATAGATTTCCATTTCCTTCCTCCAGACAGCAGTTAAGAAGGCAAGAAGTTATAGGCCAGGACGACCTTATACGGGGAGATATTCCTCGGGGATGAATAGGCAGCCCTTTTGTTGGGCTTAGAGGAAAGGTGGACGAAGACAATGACTATTGCAGGGTCCCAGTATCCTTTCCAGTAGGAGCCAGACTCCAGAAGTTTGTCAGTCAGTGGCAGAGTTCAATTCGGGATACGTGGGTATTGGACGTGATATCTCAGGGAAACCGGATAGGGTTCTCCGAGGTCCCAAGAAAGGACAAATTCGTAATCTCGGTAAGACCAACTGTGAGTCTGGAATTAAGAGCCCCGGAGGACAGTTTAGAAAAACTAATCAGGGCAAAAGCAGTAGAGACTGTCCCGCCTTCAGAAAAGAAAGAGCGGGTTCTATTCCAGAATATTCCTGATAAAAAAGGCGTCTGGAGACTTCAGGACTATACTAGATCGCAGACAATTTAACAAACATTTTCAGTTTACGTGCCTCCCTTGCGGTCTGAAGACGTATCCAGGGATATTTACCAAGGTCCTGTCGGCACTGGTGTCCGTGATAAGAGGATGAGGAATAGCGATCTGGTCATATCTGGACGACCTACTAGTATGTGGAGAGTCAGTTCGGAAGGTAAAGGAAGCATTGGAGGTGACGCTGCAGATCCTACAAGAGCATGGCTGGTTAATAAACTGAAAAAAAAAAAAAAAAAAGCCAGCTAGAACCAAGGCAAAAGATCCAGTTTCTCGGAAGTACAGGTGGATACTATCAGTTATATGATAGGTATTTCGGAAGAAAGGTGCTCAAAAATTCGGGATCTGGCTTCTCTGCTAAAAGAGTGCAACAGCGTGACACTGCGCCAGGGGATGCGTCTTTGGGTATGATGGCCTCCACCATAGACGTGGTCCCTTGGGCGAGATGGCGAATGGGGGATCTTCAGCTAGATATCCTAAGCTACTGTCGGAGACGTTATTCCCTGAATTATCGCATAAAGTTATGTCAAAAAGCAAGGCGCTCCCTAGACTGGTGGATGGAGACTGAACTGGTCGACAGAAAGACTGCTTTGTCAGATCATCACTATCTTATTCTAATGACAGATGCAAGTGCAGTCGGATGGGGGGCACACCTGTTGCAGCAGAACTGCCAAGGCAGGTGGAACCGGGAAGAAGAAAGACTGTCTTCAAACCACAGAGAAATGAGAGCCGTGTGGAAAGCGATGAAGTATTTCCAGGAGTAATTTCAGGGGAGACATCTCAGGATATTTTCAGACAATGTAGCAGTGGCAATTGGCAAGGTATTAATGGAAGAGGTGTCAAACATACTATGTTGGGCAAAGGGTCATTTCGAGTCCCTGTCAGCGCTACATGTTCCAGGAGTAAACAATTCTGTTTACAATTCTTGTCTGTCGGATTTCCTCAGCAGACAAGAGGTGCTACCAGGACAATGGGAATTGAACGGCAGATTGTACAGAAATTCGGCCAGCCTCAGGTAGATCTAATGGCCACGCACATCAATGCGAAAGTTCCTCTGTTCTTCTCCCGATATCGTCTCCCAGGAGTGGCGGAGTGGATGTCTTTTCTCTCCCGTGGAGATTAAAGCTTGCATTTGTTTCCCTCCGTTTCCAATGATCGCACGTATTCTAAGAGAGATCAGGGAAGAAAGGGCGCAGATCATAATGGTTCTCCCATATTGGCCAAATAGAGTGTGGTTTCCCTCAGTACTGAGGATGGCAGTAGGAGAACCTTGGATGTTGCCGCTAGTAACGGATCTGTTACGTCAGGGTCCATTGCTGCACCCAAAATCTACAGCAACTTCATTTGACGGCATGGAAATTGGATGGCAATTATTGAAAAACAAAGGTTTATCTGAACAAGTCGTGAGTTTGCTGATTCAGTCGAGAAAAAAGTATCCTCTAAGGTCTATTATAGAGTCTGGAAGACTTTCATTTCTTGGTCCGGCTCAAGATTTAGCCCGCAGAAGGCAGGGACGTCTCAGGTCTTACAATTCTTGTTTGATGGCTTTGAAAAGGGGCTGGCAGTGTCCACTATCAAGGTCCAGATAGCAGCTCTGAGTGTCCTGTTGGAGCGAAGATTGTCCGACGAGGGCCTAGTGAAGAAGTTCTGTCAGGCAATTAAAAGGATAAGACCTCTGATTAGGTCGGTTCTCGCTCCATGTGATTTAAATTTAGTTTTGAATTCATTAATGTTGTCCCCGTTTGAACCGTTACAGGACGTCTCAATGAAATTCTAACTTGGAGAGTAGTGTTTTTGGTAGCCATCACCTCACCAGAAGAGTTGGAGAGCTACAGGCTCTATGGTCCGAGGAGCCCTATCTCAATTTCTTTCCGGATAGACTTGTTCTAAGAGCTAATCCAGATTTTCTGCCTAAAGTGGTGTCAGATTTCCATTTTGAATCAGGACATTGTATTAATATCATTCTACACGCATCCGCAGAATGAGGAGAGAATGCATATTTTGGATCTAATAAGAGCAATCTCAGTCTACTTGGAGAGAGTTGAGGAGTTTCGTAAAACAAAGCACCTGTTTTGTATTCAGGAGCAAGAAAGGGCGAGAAACCTACGAAACAAACCATTTTCAGATGGATTACGAGACTCCTGACGTTTTATTTACAAGCAGAATGGTCGTGAGGTTCCGGAGGAGCTAAAGGCACACTCTACCAGGGCTGTTGCAGCTTCTTGGGCTAGGAAGGCACGGCTCTCGGCGAAAGATTTATGTGCAGCAGCTGCATAGTCTTCCATACATACATTCTCTAGCCATTATGTGGTAGATGTTGTAGACGTCCACTTTGGAAAACGTATCTTTTAGGGGGCATTGAATTAAACGAGTTATGCTTTTCAGCATTAGGACAACGTCTCTTGTGTATTTATATTGCCCTCCCAATATTGAGCGTTGGTATATCCCAAGAGTAAGGGCTGCCATGAAGTAGTGTAGGAGAAAAAAGCAAATTATACTTACCGATAATTTCATTTCTCCGAGATACTTCATGGCAGCCTACAATATACCCTCCCTTGGTAAAGTCTTAATATAGCCTGGTCGCAGGAGACACTCAAAAGACTAGTGGAGGAAGGGGAGGAGCAGGGCTATATACCCAAAGTGGGTGGTCCCTAAGTGAGTAAAAAAATTCCCTGTCTAAAGTTAGGAATGGGATACAATCCCAAGAGTAAGGGCTGCCATGAAGTATCTCGGAGAAATGAAATTATCGGTAAGTATAATTTGCTTTTTTCTAATGAATGCTGAAGTAATAGTATTCCTTCTCATGTGCTGGTCGCTCTGTTGATAAAGCTCTAGGTCGGCCGTGACGAGTTGGTCTCAGATCCTCTCAAGGAGTCCGAATGTTTATTCTTTTCCCGTCGTGGATCGAATGCTGTGAAAGTCAACTCCTGGTCGACACGGGGCCCTGTCACAAAGTACCGTACACAGGAAGCTAAGTGATATTTTATTTTCTATGCTTTGGAGTTATTTGCATTGCAAGCACATGGGGGAGTGTTAATATTCGGAAAGGCATCCGATAGTATTACCCTAAAAAGAGAAGGGATGTTTTTTATGTTGATTCTTCTCTATAACATTGCGGCAGGCTACCGTGCGATCGCAGGCGGTGTGGCCGGGGGAATGCTGAGGCTGACTCCGAGAGATATGCCTCAGTTCGGTCAGTCTCGGCGGATACTACTGGTAAATCTGACTTTGTGAGTTAGACTCCTTCACAACGGTTGGGGACACATTCTGTTGTGGGATGCAGTCATTTTAACCGGGTCAATACCGTTCCTTTTTCCCTTTCGGTGCAGATAGTGGAAGGTGACAAGGTAAGAGTTCTGCAGCCTTCTTAGGTTCGCAGAAGTGGATGTCGTTTTCTGTTTCTACAACGTCCACAGCATGTCGCTGGCTCTTTCTGGATGGAACCCACTCCGGTGGTAGCTCGTCTATTACTTTTTCAGTCAGTCCGGGAATGGACTAGGACCTGTGAGCTAAGTATAGAATACCAAGGGGGACATTCTGGCACTTACAGATGTTTCCCCTCACTGATTTCTCAAATAGATCTTGCAGTTTCCCCTCTGGAAGGGGAGGTAGTACGTGACGCCATACCAGTGTTGCGTCAGGTTCAGGGCGTTGTCCTGCTGTCCCTGTAAAAAAGAAAATATATAAACAAAGTTTTCTTTTACGTGGTTGACCTACAGGATGGATTCTCTCAGACCAGAGAGCTCCAGCACGTAAAGGTAGAAAAGGGGTTAAATGCGTGTTTCTCCGCATTCGGCTTACCTGGGTTGATATCCAGGATTGTCTTTGCTATTTCACCGGAGTGATGGCAGTATGATCGTTTCTTTCAATATTAAGAGCTATTGTCATTCTGTACTGAGACGCTCTCCTGATTAAGGCGAGGTCAAGAAACAAATCGTTTTTTTTCTCTGGCTGCTCTTCAGCACAGGGAATGGCTGTTGTTCCCAACGACACAGATGTCGGAGGTGGGAATCAGAATAGTTACTGAACGGTTGAAGTTCTGTGTTTTCCTGGGGAAAGAGGTCTGAGGATCCAAAGTCGGATCAGATTTGCAGTGACAATCCATCAATATGTTCCGTTGATGAAGAAGATGGTGCGGCCTAAGAGGCTTTTCAGTGAGCAGGTCAAATGCCAGAGTGGTTTTCACGGGGCCAGTTGGAAATGTGGTCCGAGTCTCACCTGCACATGCGCCAGAATATAATCATAATGGCCAGGACATCGCTCCTGGGGTGTCTGCTCAGTTCTCACCTCCTAGAGGGAAGAAGGTTCGACTCCAGGATGAGATCCTGGTGTCCGTGCATGCAGGTCTCCGAGACTGGGGAGCAGTCCTTGCAAGGGAAGTATTTCCAGAAGAAAAGGTCAAGCTGGGAAGCTTGTCTGCAATAAGCTTTCTTGAATTAAGAGCTATTTTCAGTGAACATATGCTTTCCGATCTGCCGTGTTAATTCTGTCGGACGACTTGACACCTGTGGGTAAGTAAGCCGCTAGGGCGGAACATGGAGCAAAGCGGCAATGGCAGATGCAGTAAAAGTTTTCCGCTGGGTGAAAGGACTGGTAAACGCTGTATTACCAGTCTTCGGTCCGGATGTGAACGACGGAGAAATAGATTCCTCTGCAAATGCGATCTCCATCCGGGAGATATACAGTCGTCATCGAGAAGTTTCACTGAAGCGACAGGTCTTTGAGGTGTGCCTCAATTCGACATATTGGTATCTCGCCTTAACAAGAGATCTCAGGGATATTGTTCCAGGTCAGGGGACACTCAGGCTATAGCAGTGGACGTCCTCTGGACACCTTGGGTGTTTTTAGTTGGTCTATGTGTCCCCTCCGTTTTCACTCTTCTGAAGGTGATAAACGTAAGACGAAAAAGGTTCAGGCGATCCTCATTGTTGCGGTCTGAACATGGAAGGCTTGGTATCCAGTTCTTCAAGATTTACTCATAGCAGATCCCTGGCCTCTTCCTCTACGTGAGGGACTGTTACAGCAAGATCCGGGCGTGTATCAAGACTTAACCGTGGCTGCGTTTGGCGGCGTGGCGATTGAACGCCATATCCTAGTCAGAAAGGGTATTTCCAGTGAAGTCATTTCCACTTTTCTTCCGGCTAGAACAGAAGTAACGGCAAAGCCTTACCACCGTGTTTGGAGAAAATATGTGTCTTGGTGTGAATCCAAGAAGACTACTACGGAAGACTTTCAATTGGGTCGTTTTTCTCCATTCTTTGCGAGCAGGTGTGGGTGCAGGCCTACAGTTAGTCTCCATTCAAGAGCGGTTTTGGCCTTATAAATTTTCTTTCAAGAAAGAATTGGCGACCTTTCCGGAAGTTTGGACCTTCGTGGAAGGAGTACTGCACATCCAACTTCCGTTTGTGCCCTCATTGGCACCATGGGAACTTGACGTGGTGTTGAGTTTTCCTGTGTCACAAGGATTGGAATCTTTCTGAAAGGTTGTGTAAAATTTTCTCTCTTGGAGAGTGGTCATGCTTTTGGATTTGGCGTCCGCAGGGCGGGTGTCTGAAGTGGCGGCTGGGTCTCACGTGAACCCCTAATTGTTCTTTCTCTATCGTCCTAGTGGATGCTGGGGTTCCTGAAAGGACCATGGGGAATAGCGGCTCCGCAGGAGACAGGGCACAAAAAGTAAAGCTTTTTCCGATCAGGTGGTGTGCACTGGCTCCTCCCCCTATGACCCTCCTCCAGACTCCAGTTAGATTTTTGTGCCCGGCCGAGAAGGGTGCAATCTAGGTGGCTCTCCTAAAGAGCTGCTTAGAGAAAGTTTAGCTAGGTTTTTTATTTTACAGTGATTCCTGCTGGCAACAGGATCACTGCAGCGAGGGACTGAGGGGAGAAGGAGTCAACTCACCTGCGTGCAGGATGGATTGGTTTCTTGGCTACTGGACATCAAGCTCCAGAGGGACGATCACAGGTACAGCCTGGATGGTCACCGGAGCCACGCCGCCGGCCCCCTTGCAGATGCTGAAATCAGAAGAGGTCCAGAATCGGCGGCTGAAGACTCCTGCAGTCTTCTAAAGGTAGCGCACAGCACTGCAGCTGTGCGCCATTTTCCTCTCAGCACACTTCACACGGCAGTCACTGAGGGTGCAGGGCGCTGGGAGGGGGGCGCCCTGGGAGGCAAATGAGTACCTATAAAGGCTAAAAATACCTCACATATAGCCCTAGAGGCTATATGGAGATATTTAACCCCTGCCTAATTTTTCTAAATAGCGGGAGACGAGCCCGCCGGAAAAGGGGCGGGGCCTATCTCCTCAGCACACGGCGCCATTTCCTCTCACAGCTCCGCTGGTCAGGACGGCTCCCAAGTCTCTCCCCTGCACTGCACTACAGAAACAGGGTAAAACAGAGAGGGGGGGGCACATTTATGGCGATATTTTGATATAACAAAGCAGCTATAAGGGAGCACTTATTATAAGGCTATCCCTGATATATATATAGCGCTTTTGGTGTGTGCTGGCAAACTCTCCCTCTGTCTCCCCAAAGGGCTAGTGGGTCCTGTCTTCGTTAGGAGCATTCCCTGTGTGTCTGCTGTGTGTCGGTACGTGTGTGTCGACATGTATGAGGACGATATTGGTGTGGAGGCGGAGCAATTGCCAAATATGAGGATGTCACCCCCTAGGGAGTCGACACCAGAATGGATGCCTTTATTTATGGAACTACGGGATAGTGTCAACACGCTAAAGCAGTCGTTTGACGACATGAGACGGCCGGACAATCAATTAGTGCCTGTCCAGGCGACTCAAACACCGTCAGGGGCTGTGAAACGCCCTTTGCCTCAGTCGGTCGACACAGACCCAGACACAGGCGATGACTCCAGTGGTGACGGTGACGAATCAACCGTATTTTCCAGTAGGGCCACACGTTATATGATTTTGGCAATGAAGGAGGCGTTACATTTAGCTGATACTACAGGTACCACTAAACAGGGTATTATGTGGGGTATGAAAAAACTACCTATAGTTTTTCCTGAATCAGAAGAACTAAATGACGTGTGTAATGAAGCGTGGGTTGCCCCTGATAAAAAGCTGATAATTTCAAAGAAATTATTGGCATTATACCCTTTCCCGCCAGAGGTTAGGGAGCGCTGGGAAACACCTCCTAGGGTGGACAAGGCGCTAACACGCTTATCTAAACAAGTGGCGTTACCCTCTCCTGAGACGGCCGCACTTAAAGATCCATCAGATAGGAGGATGGAAAATATCCAAAAAAGTATATACACACATGCAGGTGTTATACTACGACCAGCTGTAGCGACTGCCTGGATGGGCAGTGCGGGGGTAGTTTGGTCAGAATCCCTGATTGAAAATATTGATACCCTGGACAGGGACAATATTTTACTGTCGTTAGAACAAATAAAGGATGCGTTTCTTTATATGCGTGATGCACAGAGGGATATATGCACACTGGCATCACGGGTAAGTGCTATGTCCATTTCGGCCAGAAGAGCTTTATGGACGCGACAGTGGACAGGCGATGCGGATTCAAAACGGCATATGGAAGTTTTGCCGTATAAAGGGGAGGAGTTATTTGGAGTCGGTCTATCAGATTTGGTGGCCACGGCTACAGCCGGGAAATCCACCTTTCTACCTCAAGTCACTCCCCAACAGAAAAAGGCACCGACTTTTCAACCGCAGCCCTTTCGTTCCTTTAAAAATAAGAGAGCAAAGGGCTATTCATATCTGCCACGAGGCAAAGGTCGAGGGAAGAGACAGCAACACGCAGCTCCTTCCCAGGATCAGAAGCCCTCCCCGGCTTCTACAAAAGCCTCAGCATGACGCTGGGGCTTCTCAAGCGGACTCGGGGACCGTGGGGGGTCGTCTCAAAAATTACAGCGCGCAGTGGGCTCACTCGCAAGTAGATCCCTGGATCCTGCAGATAATATCTCAGGGATACAGGTTGGAATTAGAGACAGATCCACCTCGCCGTTTCCTGAAGTCTGCTTTACCAACGTCCCCCTCCGAAAGGGAGACGGTGTTGGAAGCCATTCACAAGCTGTACTCTCAGCAGGTGATAGTCAAGGTACCTCTTCTGCAACAAGGGAAGGGGTATTATTCCACTCTTTTTGTGGTACCGAAGCCGGATGGCTCGGTAAGGCCTATTCTAAATCTGAAGTCCTTAAACCTGTACATAAAGAAGTTCAAGTTCAAAATGGAGTCACTCAGAGCAGTGATAGCGAACCTGGAAGAGGGGGACTTTATGGTATCCTTGGACATCAAGGATGCGTATCTCCACGTTCCAATTTACCCCTCACACCAGGGGTACCTCAGGTTCGTTGTACAAAACTGTCACTATCAGTTTCAGACGCTGCCGTTCGGATTGTCCACGGCACCTCGGATCTTTACAAAGGTAATGGCCGAGATGATGATTCTTCTTCGAAGAAAAGGCGTATTAATTATCCCATACTTGGACGATCTCCTAATAAGGGCGAGGTCCAGAGAACAGCTAGAGATGGGATTAGCACTGTCTCAGGAAGTGCTAAAACAGCACGGGTGGATTCTGAATATTCCAAAATCCCAGTTAATGCCGACAACTCGTCTGCTGTTCCTAGGGATGATTCTGGACACGGTTCAGAAAAAGGTTTTTCTCCCGGAGGAAAAAGCCAAGGAGTTATCCGAGCTTGTCAGGAACCTCCTAAAACCAGGAAAGGTGTCTGTACATCAATGCACAAGAGTCCTGGGAAAAATGGTGGCTTCTTACGAAGCAATTCCATTCGGCAGATTCCGCGCAAGAATTTTCCAAAGGGATCTGTTGAACAAATGGTCAGGGTCGCATCTTCAGATGCACCTGCGGATAACCCTGTCTCCAAGGACAAGGGTGTCTCTTCTGTGGTGGTTGCAGAGTGCTCATCTATTGGAGGGCCGCAGATTCGGCATACAGGATTGGATCCTGGTGACCACGGACGCCAGCCTGAGAGGCTGGGGAGCAGTCACACAAGGAAGAAACTTCCAGGGAGTATGGACGAGCCTGGAAACGTCTCTTCACATAAACATTCTGGAACTAAGAGCAATATACAATGCTCTAAGCCAGGCAGAACCTCTGCTTCAGGGAAAACCGGTGTTGATCCAGTCGGACAACATCACGGCAGTCGCCCATGTGAACAGACAGGGCGGCACAAGAAGCAGGAGTGCAATGGCAGAAGCTGCAAGGATTCTTCGCTGGGCAGAGAATCATGTGATAGCACTGTCAGCAGTGTTCATCCCGGGAGTGGACAACTGGGAAGCAGACTTCCTCAGCAGACACGATCTTCACCCGGGAGAGTGGGGACTTCATCCAGAAGTCTTCCACATGCTGGTAACCCGTTGGGAAAGACCAATGGTGGACATGATGGCGTCTCGCCTCAACAAAAAACTGGACAGGTATTGCGCCAGGTCAAGAGATCCGCAGGCAATAGCTGTGGACGCGCTGGTAACGCCTTGGGTGTACCAGTCGGTGTATGTGTTTCCTCCTCTGCCTCTCATACCAAAAGTATTGAGAATTATACGGCAAAGAGGCGTAAGAACGATACTAGTGGTTCCGGATTGGCCAAGAAGGACTTGGTACCCGGAACTTCAAGAGATGATCACGGAAGATCCGTGGCCTCTACCTCTAAGGAGGGACTTGCTTCAGCAGGGTCCCTGTCTGTTTCAAGACTTACCGCGGCTGCGTTTGACGGCATGGCGGTTGAACGCCGGATCCTAAAGGAAAAAGGCATGTCGGAAGAAGTCATTCCTACTTTGATTAAAGCAAGGAAGGAAGTAACCGTGCAACATTATCACCGAATTTGGCGAAAATATGTTGCGTGGTGCGAAGATCGGAGTGCTCCGACGGAGGAATTTCAACTGGGTCGATTCCTACATTTCCTGCAATCAGGATTGTCAATGGGTCTCAAATTGGGATCTATTAAGGTTCAAATTTCGGCCCTGTCGATTTTCTTTCAAAAAGAATTGGCTTCAGTCCCTGAAGTCCAGACCTTTGTTAAGGGAGTGCTGCATATACAGCCTCCTGTGGTGCCTCCAGTGGCACCGTGGGATCTCAATGTGGTTTTGGATTTCCTAAAATCTCATTGGTTTGAACCACTAAAAAAGGTGGATTTGAAATATCTCACATGGAAAGTGACCATGCTTCTAGCCCTGGCTTCTGCCAGGAGAGTGTCAGAATTGGCAGCTTTATCTTACAAAAGCCCATATCTGATTTTCCATTCGGACAGGGCAGAACTGCGGACTCGTCCGCATTTTCTCCCTAAGGTGGTGTCAGCATTTCATCTGAACCAGCCTATTGTAGTGCCTGCGGCTACAAGTGACTTGGAGGACTCCAAGTTACTGGACGTTGTCAGAGCATTAAAAATATATATTGCAAGGACAGCTGGAGTCAGAAAATCTGACTCGTTGTTTATATTGTATGCACCCAACAAGATGGGTGCTCCGGCGTCTAAGCAGACGATTGCTCGTTGGATCTGTAGCACAATCCAACTTGCACATTCTGTGGCAGGCCTGCCACAGCCTAAATCTGTAAAGGCCCACTCCACAAGGAAGGTGGGCTCATCTTGGGCGGCTGCCCGAGGGGTCTCGGCATTACAACTTTGCCGAGCAGCTACGTGGTCAGGGGAGAACACGTTTGTAAAATTTTACAAATTTGATACTCTGGCTAAGGAGGACCTGGAGTTCTCTCATTCGGTGCTGCAGAGTCATCCGCACTCTCCCGCCCGTTTGGGAGCTTTGGTATAATCCCCATGGTCCTTTCAGGAACCCCAGCATCCACTAGGACGATAGAGAAAATAAGATTTTACTTACCGATAAATCTATTTCTCGGAGTCCGTAGTGGATGCTGGGCGCCCATCCCAAGTGCGGATTATCTGCATAAATTGTACATAGTTATTGTTAACTAATTCGGGTTATTGTTGAAGGAAGCCATCTTTCAGAGGCTCCGCTGTTATCATACTGTTAACTGGGTTTAGATCACAAGTTGTACGGTGTGATTGGTGTGGCTGGTATGAGTCTTACCCGGGATTCAAAATCCTCCCTTATTGTGTACGCTCGTCCGGGCACAGTACCTAACTGGAGTCTGGAGGAGGGTCATAGGGGGAGGAGCCAGTGCACACCACCTGATCGGAAAAAGCTTTACTTTTTGTGCCCTGTCTCCTGCGGAGCCGCTATTCCCCATGGTCCTTTCAGGAACCCCAGCATCCACTACGGACTCCGAGAAATAGATTTATCGGTAAGTAAAATCTTATTTTCAGGTGGATAGAGCGAAATTGAGATCTCAGATAATAGTTCTGCCAACAGTGGTTTAGGTGTTTCGCAGAAACCAGCCTATTTGATGGCTATGGTTACTTGAGCTGATTCAAGGTCTCTCGATGTAGTCGGAGTTTTGAACATTTATGTCGCCAATTTGGCTCAGCTTGCTGAAACAGATGCTCTGTTTGTCCGGTATGCTCCCAACGTGATTGGGGCGCCTGCGTCTCTGTAGTCGGTTACACGCTAGATCTGTGATCCGATTCGCCGTGCTCGTTCTACGGCTGGATTGCCATTACCGAATTCGGTGGTGACCCATTCTACTTGGACAATGGGTTTTCTTGGGCGGATGCCCGAGGAGTCTCGGCGATTCATCTGTGCCGAGCTGATACTTGGTCGGGTTCAAACACTTTTGCTAAGCTCTACAAGTTTGATACTCTGGCTGATGGGGTCCTCATGTTGCTCAATCGGTGCTGCAGAGTCGTCCGCACTCTCCCGCCCGGTATGGAGCTTTGGTATAAACCCCATGGTCCTTACGGAGTCCCCAGCATCCTCAAGGACGTAGGAGAAAATAGGATTTTAATACCTACCGGTATATCCTTTTCTCTTAGTCAGTAGAGGATGCTGGGCGCCTGTCCCAGTGCGTACTGTGGCTGCAGTTATTGGTTATGGTTACACTCTTGTGGTGTTTCTTTTCTGTCAGGCTGTTGCTGACGTTGTGCATGTCATGGCATGCGGTGTCTTTTTATTGGTTGTGTTGACACACAGGTTGTGTTACATGTTCTCTCAGCATGTGGCTGTGTAATTTTCATGCCGTTGGCTGGTATTCTTTTGAATGCCACGTTCTGCGGTATATTCGTGGTGTGAGCTGGTATGACACTCACCGTGTTTAAACAATAAATCCTTTCCTCGAAATGTCCGTCTCCCTGGGCACAGTTTTCTAACTGAGGTCTGGAGGAGGGGCATAGAGGGAGGAGCCAGTTCACACCCATTCAAAGTCTTATAGTGTGCCCATGTCTCCTGCGGATCCCGTCTATACCCCATGGTCCTTACGGAGTCCCCAGCATCCTCTACGGACTAAAAGAAAAGGATTTACCGGTAGGTATTAAAATCCTATTTTTTGTCCAGTGTCTCAATTGTATTTTTTTGTTTTGTTTATAAGTTTTTAAAGCTGAGCCAAACATGCATTTGGTGTCTCTAGAGGGAGGGTGTAAGGTAACGCAGAAGTGTAAGCTTCTTCACAAGTTGGGACTAGAGCTTTATGGAGAGTACTTGATATGGATTGAGTATGATATGCTGACTGACGGGATACTGGTTGTCAGGATCCCGACAGTGGCTTCCTCCCAGCCGTAATACCGGCAATGAGCGCAGCGAGTCACCTTGCGGGCTTGCTTCGCTCGCCATGGGTTCTATTCTCCCTCTGGTGGTTGCGTGGAACCACCACCCAAGTGAGCATACCGTGGAGTGGTTGGTATTCCGTCCGCTGGCATTTTACTGGCTGTAGGGATACCAGTTTCGGGATTCTGACCCCCGGGTTCCTGACAGCCGATACAATAACTGCATCCCTGTGATGTTTTACTTTGAGCGCATACTGTATATTGTTGGAATCCGGTTAATTTACCGGCTTTCAGGATCCCGGCGTACAGGATACCAACGCTGGAATGCCAACAGCCGGTGAAATGCCAGCGGTCGGAATCCCGATCGAGGTCCGGTATATCCACTCGCATGGCGGTCCACGCCACCATCCGAGGGCTTGCCACCGAGCCCAAAGCGTGTCGAGCGGACTTGCTGCACTCCCTATTGGCATTCCACCTGCCGGGATCTCTGCGACTATCTCATGACTGGCGAGATTACGAACGGCGGTAAAGCATACTGAATCCATATTGTTCCTTTACACCACTTTATTTAAATCAAAGTATTTGCAGCCTTGTCTTGTGACTTCATAATACAGCACATTTTATGCGGGTGTTTGTCTAGTCCTCATGCATAATATTACTCCAGTGTTTACTATACTATATATGCTCTATTCGTATTTTCATTATCACCATTGGAGAAGGCATCAATTAAATCAGTGCAGTTTGTTTATGGCCTTATATTATTTTTCTTTTTTTCCAGCTTGCGATTAGCTTTGTTAAATGAAGCAAAAGAAGTGCGAGCAGCGGGCCTCCGAGCTCTTCGTTATCTTATCAGAGATTCCAGTATTTTACAGAAGGTGCTAATGTTAAAAGTAGACTACCTGATAGCCAGGTAAGTGTCTTCAGTAGCCTGATCTACGCTTGTATTCAAAACATTGGTGCAGGTCTAGAAACCAAGTTGGAGTGCCCACCCAGGGCCGGCACTGCCCGCTCAGCAAAGGAATGCAAAGCAGGGAGGCGCCAGGCTGGAAAGCGCTCTCCCTGTGCTGTCCCTGCATATGGGCATTAGGTATAAGGGTCGCTACTGCTATGGGCATTAGGTATAAGGGTCGCTACTGCTATGGGCATTTAGGTATAAGGGTCGCTACTGCTATGGGCATTAGGTATAAGGGTCGCTACTGCTATGGGCATTAGGTATAAGGGTCGCTACTGCTATGGGCATTAGGTATAAGGGTCGCTACTGCTATGGGCATTAGGTATAAGGGTCGCTACTGCTATGGGCATTAGGTATGAGGGTCGCTACTGCTATGGGCATTTAGGTATAAGGGTCGCTACTGCTATGGGCATTAGGTATAAGGGTCGCTACTGCTATGGGCATTGAGGTATAAGGGTCGCTACTGCTATGGGCATTAGGTATAAGGGTCGCTACTGCTATGGGCATTAGGTATAAGGGTCGCTACTGCTATGGGCATTAGGTATAAGGCTCGCCACTGCTATGGGCATTAGTTATAAGGGTCGTTACCTCTATGGGCATTAGGTATAAGGCTCGCCACTACTATGGGCATTAGGTATAAGGGTCGTTACTGCTATGGGCATTAGGTATAAGAGTCGCTACTGCTATGGGCATTAGGTATAAGGGTCGCTACTGCTATGGGCATTAGGTATAAGGGTCGCTACTGCTATGGGCATTAGGTATAAGGGTCTCTACTGCTATGGGCATTAGGTATAAGGGTCGCTACTGCTATGGGCATTTAGGTATAAGGGTCGCTACTGCTATGGGCATTAGGTATAAGGGTCGTTACTGCTATGGGCATTAGGTATAAGGGTCGCTACTGCTATGGGCATTAAGTATAAGGGTCGTTACTTCTATGGGCATTAGGTACAAGGGTCGCTACTGCTATGGGCATTAGGTACAAGGGTCGCTATTGCTATGGGCATTAGGTATAAGAGTTGCTACTGCTATGGGCATTAGGTATAAGGGTCGCTACTGCTATGGGCATTATGTATAAGGGTCGGTACTGCTATGGGCATTAGGTATAAGGGTCGCTACTGTTATGGGCATTAGGTATAAGGGTCGCTACTGCTATGGGCATTTAGGTATAA
Organism: Pseudophryne corroboree; assembly: GCF_028390025.1. Classification (NCBI taxonomy): domain Eukaryota; kingdom Metazoa; phylum Chordata; class Amphibia; order Anura; family Myobatrachidae; genus Pseudophryne; species Pseudophryne corroboree. Next base: position 87,446,829 of record NC_086444.1, on the reverse strand, counting down.
GGGTCGCTACTGCTATGGGCATTATTTATAAGGGTCGCTACTGCTATGGGCATTTAGGTATAAGGGTCGCTACTGCTATGGGCATTAGGTATAAGGGTCGCTACTGCTATGGGCATTAGGTATAAGGGTCGCTACTGCTATGGGCATTAGGTATATGGGTCGCTACTGCTATGGGCATTAGGTATATGGGTCGCTACTGCTATGGGCATTAGGTATATGGGGCGCTACTGCTATGAGCAATAGGGTCGCTACTGCTATGGGCATTAGGTATATGGGTCGCTACTGCTATGGGCATTAGGTATATGGGTCGCTACTGCTATGGGCATTAGGTATATGGGTCGCTACTGCTATGGGTATTAGGTATAAGGGTCGCTACTGCTATGGGCATTACGTATTAGGGTCGCTACTACTATGGGCATTACGTATAAGTGGCGCTACTACTATGGGCATTGGTATAAGGGGCGCTACTATTATGGGCATTACGTATAAGGGGCGGTATTATTATTACGGTCATTAGGTATAAGGGGCGCTAATACAATAGGCATTAGTTATAAACAGGGTCGGACTGAGTTGGCCCCCTCCTCCTTTAGGGATCAGGTTCCAAACTCTATTCTAGTGTATTTCAATTATGCATTATACATATGTTACATTATACTTCACAAGAATTTGGTTTATTATATATTTACCAGGGGTCACGGAACATGTACTCTGTAATGGTTAGCCAAACATCTGTGGTGGCTGGCCACGCCACCACTGGAGCCTGGCCACACCCTTAAGTATGGGCCCCTACAACAGCATTCGACATTCGACACTGGGTATAAGGGTGCTACTGCTATGGGCATTACATATAAGCGGCATTACTGCTATGTGCATTATGTATAAGGGGCGCTACTGCTGTGGGCATTATGTGTATGAGGTACTGCTACTGTGGGCATTATGTGTATGAGGTACTGCTACTGTGGGCATTATGTGTATGAGGTACTGCTACTGTGGGCATTATGTATAAGCGACACTGCTACTATGGGCGATGTGTGTATAAGTGGCACTAATTTTGTGGGCATTATGTATATAAGCGGCGCTGCTACTGTGGGCAATATGTATATAAGTGGCACTACTACTGTGGGCAATATGTGTATAAGTGGCACTACTGGGGGCACTATGTATATAAGCTGCAATACTACTGGGGCATTATGTGTTTAAGCGTCACTACTACATGCAGTGTAATGTAAATAAGATTGCTGTGTGACGTCATTTGAAATGTGGACACTATTGTGTGGCCACGCCGCTTCCTTGTGAGATCACACTTCTTTGGCGTGAGCTTTCCCTTTGTAAAGTATGGGAGGGCGCAAATGTATTGTTTTGAGGAGGGCGCCAAATACCATAGCACCGGCTCTGCACCCACCGGTAGTAATATGAGGCTTCAAAATTAATTTAGTTTTAAAGTTTTAGATGTCAAATGTTGTGTGCTCAGTGAAAAGTTTGTGGTCTGTCTTACAGATAGTTCATGTTTGTTATCTATTTCTGCATATCCGTATAATGGGCCTAATTCTAGGTTGATTGCAAAAGAAAAATCTTTCTCTAATGGGCAAAACCATGTTGCACTGCAGGTGGGGCAAATATAACATGTGCAGATTTGGGTGGGTTATTTTGTTTCTGTGCAAGATAAATACTGGCTGCTTTACTTTTACACTGCACTAGCACATGTTACATCTACCCCACCTGCAGTGCACATGGTTTTGCCCATTAGAGAAAGATTTTGATTTTGCGAATAACCCTGAGTTAGGCCCAATATCTGTTATTTTTATTTCATCCTCCTTTTCTCTTTGTTTCCAGGTGTATAGATATTCAGCAGAGTAATGAAGTCGAGAGGACGCAAGCGCTTCGACTAGTACGAAAGGTGCAGTGGTCCATATCTGACATTTCTCTCTCTCCGCTTATTGCTGAGGATGATCACTAGAAGCTGTGGTTTTGGTAGATGATATTTCCCTTGCACACGACTCCATCCAGGTTACTTAAAATAGGCTACAACACTGAGATGCAGTCACGTTGCCGACAGTTGCAACGTCGACATTAAAAAGGTCATCGCTATAATGTCAACTGCCATAATAGATATATTCAACATGCGGCCCTTCAGCTGCTGTGGAACTACACCTTCCAGCATGCCCTGCCACAGTTTTGCAATTAGGGCATGTTGGGATGTGTAATTCCACCGCAGATGGGGGGCTGCATGTTGAATACCTCCAATCTGCATAGTAAAAATGTCGACTCCTGATACCTGCAAGATGTCGACATATGCAATGTAGACAATAGAAATGTTATGGCTGGGGTTAGATCTAATATTGGTTGATGACATTATGTACAAATCAACATTGTGAATATTGACATATATTGATGTTATGGTGTCTACATAATGACTGTCGGCATTTTGATTGTCGACAAAACATACCAAACCCAGGGCTCCAGCAATGGCCTCCTGCCAGCGCACAGTGCTGCTGCTCCCAGCAACTTCAGTCTCCATTATTGCCTAGAACGGAGGAAGAGGGCATCCGTATTAGAACAGAGGATCTTAGGAGTCCTTGGCAGACCCTACATTCTTGGATAATGCTGACCCCTCTTTTATTGTATCCTGCATTATGGCAAGCTGAGAGAACATACATCATTTTAAATCCTTTAATTTACATTTAGATGTATGATTTATGTTTAAGCAACTTAAATTGCATAAGTATAGCCTATTCTTTATGGTGTGCTTTCCATGATCAAGATTGCAGTTGGAAATGTCTAAAGCAATTATGACATGAGCAGATGACATTGTCCAGTCCTCTGTGTAAGCAGTTGCTCTGGGAAGTTTGGTTAGTGTGTGTCAGCAGGGCAGCATGTCTGGAACGCCACACTTTTCTTTCATACGTTGGCATCAGTTCAGAACTTGCTTTGGTTGCACATCTTTAGTTGTTATCTGTTGACTGTATAAACATCCAGTGTGTAACCCTGTCATTCTCTGTTCCTTCGCACGTCCTCAGTTGACCTCTGCTCTCAGTCCAATAGATCCACAAATTCTTGGGGTGGCAGGAACAGACTTTCCAGTTTATTAGTCCTGGTACCCAAGTCACATGTGCTGTCAATCCCTTTTCTAAAACAGTAAAAATAAAAAAAAAATAAAAAAGTGTGTGATTTTTAAGTAAAGAAAATATACATTACACTTTACCTTGTCTTTATTAGACAGTTTTCAGAACTCCAAAAATACTCTTATAGCCCCATTTTTTCTCCATTAGCAGCAGGTGGATACAGATGGCAGGTTGGGTTTACTCTGGCACTGGAAGTAGAGAAATTAAGATTAGTTAGGCTTGTAACTACCAACCTGCGTAGGATACTGGAAAAGACCGATAAGGAAGTAAAGGGAGTTACAGTATAGAGCCGAAAGAAAAAGGTGTAATTTCTCTAGCATCCATAAGGGATATTGGGGAAAACTAGTACGATGGGGTATAGATGGGTCCAAAGGAGCCAGTGCACTTCAAATTTCGTCAACTGGGTGTGCTGGCTCCTCTCCTCTATGCCCCCTCCCACAGGCACTTTAGAAAATAGTGCCGTCAGGAGAGGATGCACATCTCTGCAGCTCCACAGAGTTTTCTTCAATTTTCTTTTAAACTTTTATTATTTTTGGTAATTCTGTCTGGGCAACAGCATACCTGCGCCGTGGGAGTTAGGGATGGGGCGGTCACCAGCCTTAGCAGTACCAGCTGCAGCACGCCGCACACCCCTAAGATGACATCGGTGGTGAGTACACACCGAGGGCCCCGCTAGGGAGGGTCCCCCGGTTCAAAGTGCGGCTGACCTACGGGCACGGCGTACGGGACCCTCCTGGGGGGGTCCCGCTAAGATCCCCCGTGTAGAACTGGCATAAAAGGGCTTGACTAGCACTGGTGTGATGTTTTAAGTTATGAAGGAGACTTTGCTAGTATAAATATTAATTATAGCTCCGGCGCCATTAGAGGGAGTGGAGCTAACTCAGAGCGGGAACTGAGGCATTTTGGTGCCTTCCTCTGCTTACAGCAGCCATATACAGCACACACTGCTCCCTACCTTGCAAGACACGCTAGAAAACTGGTACAGGCTGTAGCAAAGGGGGAGAGCCGCTTATGTACACTATCCTGATACTCTGTAGGACTTTAATTGTTAGTGTTTACTGTGTTTAGAAAGCCTCACTGGGGCTGTGCAGCTCAGGGTGTACTGGTGTCCTCTCTCTTCTGTGTCTCCTCTCACATACAGTAGGGCAGGCTTGCATTATCACTGTCTGTGTGTATGTTGTTGTGCTTACTGTGAAATATGGGTAAACACAAGCTGTGCAGTGTATGCCACACCAGATTCTGTTTCCTGTGAACAATGCAGTCAATCTTCACAAATTAGTGAAGGGTCTGGGGGGGAGAGTCCAGAGCCCCACTGGTTAGGGTCTCTTAAAACTATGATGCAAGATATGTCTTCCCAGCTCACTGCTAATGTGCAGAAGACTCAGCTACTGCAACAAGCTGTTGCAGATTTAGCTGCTACGGCAGATGCACAACCATCCCTCCTCATGCAGGGCCACAGAAGCTTGGTTTACCTGCTATTCTATCTGATATAGATGATATTCAAGATGATGGGTATGACCTGGATCCCATTAGTGGGGATCCTGGTTCTACTCAGGGTATTGAACCCCTCATTTTGGCTATAAGGGATGTGTTAAAGCTCCCTCTAGAGGACACTGCATCACAGCAGTCGTTTTTCTTTGTCCAAAACAAGCCCAATGTCACTTTCCCTGATTCTCCAGAGTTAGATGATTTATTCAAATAGGCCTGGGCAAATCCAGACAAAAATTCCAAGTGTCCAAACAATTTTTGCGTACTTTACCATTTGCTCCTGCAGGTAGAAAATTTTGGGAGGAACCCCCTTGGGTGGATGTCTCAGTCTCTCGCCTGTCCAAGAAGGCGGTGTTGCCTGCCCTGGGCTCCTTTACTATGAAGGATCCTTGGGATCGAAAGATAGAGACTACCCTAAAATCTATATACACTGCAGCCGGCCTTTCATTCTTGGGCCACGTAAATTCAGGGGGGCCTCTCGGGGGATATGCCCTTAGTTACTATGGTAACCCTCCTAAAGCACATTCAGGACACTACCCCTGTCCTCAGTGATTCCCTCAAGGAGATGCGGAACATTAATGCTCGGACGTCTGCTATGGCAGTTTCGGCGCGCAGGGCCTTGTGGTTGCGTCAGTGGATTGCGGACGCAGAATCCAAGCGTAATGTGGAATCCCTCCCCTTTTCTGGGGAATGGCTTTTTAGGGTTGAACTGGATACATGGATTTCTAAGGTTACAGCTGGGAAATCCACATTTCTCCCCTCTGGGGCTCCGCCGGCGAGACGCTTCTGTCCGGGGCCGTCTGACCAGTCCTTTCGGTCTCGCACATTTCGATCAATGGCCAGAGGTGCCTCCAATACGGCTAGAGGCACCAGAGATAAGTCCAGAAGACCTGCAAGTACCAGCTCTCAGGAACAGTCCACCAGTTCTGCTTCCACTAAGGCCTCAGCATGACGGTGCCCACCCACCCCGAGGGGACCTCGAGGTGGGAGCCCGACTGCGTCACTTCAGCCGCATATTGGAGACCTCCTGCTAGGATTCCTGGGTCAGAGAGCTCGTTTCTCAGTGCTACAAGCTAGAGTTCCGACAGTACTCCCCCTTCCCCCCCCGGTGATTTTTCAAATCAAGACTACCAGCTTTGGAGTATATGCAAGTTATGTTGCAACTTGCAACCGACTATCTGAAAGTTGGACCAGTCCCCCCGCGTCATTGTTCCATTACCACTACCGCAACACTGCAAGGGATTTTACTCAAACCTGTTTGTGTTGCCGAAGCCGGATGGTTCAGTCAGACCCATTCTGAATCTGAAATCCTTGAATCCTTATTTGAGGGTGTTCAAGTTCAAAATGGAATCCCTGTGAGCAGTGATTGCGGGCCTGGAAGAACAGGAATTTATGGTCTCCTTGGATATCAAGAACGCCTATCTCCATATTCCGATTTGGCCTACTCATCAGGCGTACCTGCGGTTTGCTTTGCTGGACAATCACTTCCAATTCCAGGTTCTGCCCTTCGGCCTGTCTACAGCTTCGACGGTATTCACGAAGGTGATGGCGGAATGATGCTTCAACTCCGGGTCCAGGGGGTCAGTGTGGTCCCTTATCTGGACGATCTTCTGATAAAGGCAAGATCCAGGGAGCTTTTGCTGCTCCATATCGACCGCATCATCCGTCTTCTTTCCGACCATGGGTGGATCCTCAACTTACAGAAGTCCCACCTGGAGCCAACTCAGAGGCTCCTGTTCCTGGGGATGTTGCTGGATACTGTGGGCCAGAAGGTGTTTCTACCAGAGCACAAGGCGAAAACACTTCAGGAGATAGTCCGCATGGTACTCCGACCTACTGAAGTGTCCGTACATCTTTGTATAAGATTGTTAGGAAAGATGGTTGCCTCATACTAGGCGATCCAGTATGGAAAGTTCCATGCCAGACCGTTTCAGTTGGATCTCCTGAGCAAGTGGTCCGGATCGCATCTCCAGATGCACCAGATGATTCAGCTATCGCCTCAGGCCAGGATTTCCCTCCTGTGTCGGCTACGGTCCTCCAATCTTCTGGAGGGCAGGAGTTTCGGGATTCAGGATTGGACCCTTCTCACAATGGATGCGAGTCTGAGAGGATGGGGAGCTTTCACCCAAGGAGCACAGTTCCAGGGCAGGTGGTCAGCCCACGAAAGCCTCCTTCCAATTAACATTCTGGAACTTCGGGCGATCTACAATGCTCTGCTTCGGGCCTCTCCTCTGCTCAAGTATCAAGCGATCCAGGTACAGTTGGACAACGCCACGGCGGTAGCGTAAATCAATCGGCAAGGAGGGACAAGAAGCAGAGCCTGCATGCGAGAGGTGTCAGAGATACTCCTCTGGGTGGAAAGAAATGCAAGAGCCATGTCCGCAATCTTCATTCCAGGTGTGGACTGGGAGGCGGACTTCCTGAGTCGTTATGATCTCCACCCGGGGGAGCAGGGGCTCCACTATCTGGTGTTCCAGCAGATCATCGACCGATGGAGTTGCCCACAAATAGACATGATGGCTTCTACTCTCAACAAGAAACTTCCCTGGTATTGCACACGGACCAGGGATCCTCAGGCGAGGGGTGTTGCCTTGGCTGTACCAGTTGGTCTACCTATTTCCTCCGATCCCATTGCTCCCAAGGGTGCTGAAGCGTATCAGGTATTAAGGTGTCCAGCCAATTCTAATTTCCACGATTGGCCTCGGAGGGCATGGTACTTCGTTTGACGGCATGGAGGTTGAGCGGAACATCCTAGCTCACAAGGTCCTTTCCAAGAAGGTTATTGCTACCATGGTTCAGGCCAGGAAACCTGTGACGTCCAAACACTATCATCATATCTGGAGAAGATATGTCTCTTGGTGCGAGGAACGCACGTATCCGCCTGCAGAGTTTCACTTGGGACGTTTCCTGCAGGCTGGTGTGGATAAGGGCTTACATCTGGGTTCCATTAAGGTCCAGATTTCAGCTCTCAATTTTCTTTTAGAAGAAACTGGCAGTGTTGCCAGAAGTTCAGACCTTCTTGCAAGGGGTACTCCACATACAGTACGGGTATTGGGGCAGTACGGATGGTGTAATGGTTAGCATTACTGCCTCACAGCACTGAAGTCATGGGTTCAATTCCCACCATGGCCCTAACTGTGTGGAGTTTGTATATTCTCCCCGTACTTGCGTGGGTTTCCTCCGTGGTACTCCGGTTTCCTCCCACAATCCAAAAATATACTGGTAGGTTAATTGGCTCCCAACAAAAATTAACCCTAGTGTGAATGTGTGTGTGTGTACATGTGATAGGGAATATAGATTGTAAGCTCCACTGGGGCAGGGACTGATGCGGAATATGTGTGCGCTATATAAATAACTGGTAGTAATAATAATAATACAGGTTGAGTATCCCATATCCAAATATTCCGAATTACGGACTTTTTTGAGTGAGAGTGAGATAGTGAAACCTCTGTTTTTTGATAACTCCATGTACACAAACTTTGTTTAATACACAAAGTTATTAAAAATATTGTATTAAATGACCTTCAGGCTGTGTGTATAAGGTGTATGTGAAACATAAATGAATTGTGTGAATGTAGACACACTTTGTTTAATGTACAAAGTTATAAAAAATATTGGCTAAAATGACCTTCAGGCTGTGTGTATAAGGTGTATATGAAACATAAATGCATTCTGTGCTTAGACTTAGGTCCCATCACCATGATATCTCATTATGGTATGCAATTATTCCAAACTACGGAAAAATCGATATCCAAAATACCTCTGGTCCCAAGCATTTTGGATAAGGGAGACTCAACCTGTAATAATAATACAAGCTTCCTTTGTGCTGCCTACGGCACCCTGGAATTTGGATGTTGTGTTGGAATTTCTACGGTCCTCCTGGTTTGAGCCTCTGATGAAGATAGAAGATAAGTACCTCACGTGGAAGATGGTGATGTTACTGGCCCTGGCTTCTGCTTGACGTGTCTCGGACTTGAGGGCCTTATTGTGTAAAAGTCCGTACTTGGTCTTTTACGAGGTCAGAGTGGAGCTCCGGACTAGACAGCAGTTCCTGCCAAAGGTTGTCTCCGCGTTTCACCTGAATCAACCTATTGTAATTCTTTCAAGTTCTGACACCACTGCTCCTCCGGTGGCATTGGATGCTGTGCGTTCCTTAAAGATCTATGTCAAGCGCACGGCTCGGGTCAGAAAAACGGATTCCTTGTTCGTGCTCTATGATGCGCAGAAAAAGGGTTGTCCTGCTTCAAAGCAGTCCATTGCTCGTTGGCTTAGGCGTACTATCCAACAAGCCTATGTGTCGGCAGCCTTACCTGTTCCTAAGTCTCCAAAAGCCCACTCTGCAAGATCTGTGGGCTCTTCCTGGGTGGCTGCCAGTGGAGTCTCGGCCTTGCAACTATGCTGAGCTGCTACCTGGTTGGGGAAGAACACCTTTGTGAAGTTCTACAAGTTTGATACCCTGGCCAAAGAGGATACTCAGTTTGGGCAGGTGGTGCTGCAGCAGTCTCCACACATTCCCGCCCGTTCTGGAAGCTTTGGGACTTCCCAACCGTACTAGTTTTCCCCAATATCCCTTATGGATGCTAGAGAAAATAGGATTTTAATACCTACCAGTAAATCCTTTTCTCGTAATCCATAAGGGATATTGGGCGCCCGCCTCAGTGCGTTGACTTTTCTGCAGGTTCTTGTTCTGTAGTTACCTGTTCAGCTGTTGCTGCTGTTACCAGCCGTTGCTGGTTGTTTTATGTTAGTGGTGTGCTGGTATGTAAATCTCCCCACCTTTTGTTATCATGTTCCTTCTCTCATATATGTCCTTTCTCCTTCGGGCACATTTTTACCTATAACTGCCTGTGGGAGAGGGCATAGAGGCGAGGAGCCAGCACACCCAGTTGAAGAAATTTGAAGTGCACTGGCTCCTTTAGACCCCGTCTATACCCCATCATACTAGTTTTCCCCAATATCCCTTATGGACTACGAGAAAAGGTTTTACCGGTAGGTATTAAAATCCTATTTTTAGACTTTAAGGGACAGCCTTCGCTGCATGTTTACTGTGGGCCTTCGCTGCATCTGTCCTTGACCTCAGCCATGGGTCATATGGACCTTTGGCTGCCTGTTTGAACTCACTGTGCATCCCTGCACCCTGACCAGTTTTCTCACCTTGGTCCCTGCGGTGCCTTGGTCCGCTACGGATATATTGTGGCCTATCTCAGCAGCCGGAGCTCACTAGAGCAGGAGTGGATGTACCTTCAGAATGTGTTTTCCATATCATGGTCCCTGTTGGAATTTTTCTGAGAATTCCCAAAAATCAGTCTGTTCTTGCACATTGTGGCCAGTTGTATGGTGCTGTTATAACTGTAGCTCCTATGTGACCATACAGATTGTTGCGCCGGTTTCGGGCCGTGGTCCAGCTTCAGATTGCCAAAGCAGCTTTGAATATCCATCAGTCCTGTGTTCTGCCTTACTTGAGGACATAGGGGTATATGCAATTGCGGTCGAATTTCAGAAAAAGTCGAATTCCGGAACGTTTTCGCCTCAAAAAATCAATTCGCCTATGCAGTACAGTACTTTTTCGCAAAAAAACGGACATTCAGAATTCGACTTTTGTCAATTCGACTTTTTTCGCATTCGACTTTTCTGCAATGGTACAGATGCTGCAATTCGCCCCAAGCATATTCAATTCAAGTTTGGAAATTCGACAGCAGGGCTTTTAGACAGCAAATTCGTCATTTTCAATCCGCCACACTTTGGAGGGTGAAAACAAATAAAAAAATTTTAAACATGTTTTTTTTTGTGTTTTTTTTTCTGGGAATAGAAGATCTATTTATATTAGAAGGGATTAGGTACTTTTTTTTTTTTTTTTTGGAGGCACAAATATTATTTATATATTTTTTAAAATATTATTTTTTTTTTTATTTTTTTTTTAATGCTGGAACGGTAAAATCATAAAAAAAAATGGCGTGGGGTCCCCCCTCCAAAGCATAACCAGCCTCGGGCTCTTCGAGCTGGTCCTGGTTCTAAAAATGCGGGGAAAAAATTGACAGGGGATCCCCCGTATTTTTAAAACCAGCACCGGGCTCTGCGCCTGGTGCTGGTGCCAAAAATACGGGGGACAAAAAGAGTAGGGGTCCCCCGTATTTTTAACACCAGCATCGGGCTCCACTAGCTGGACAGATAATGCCACAGCCGGGGGTCACTTTTATGCCGTGCCCTGCGGCCGTGGCATTAAATATCCAACTAGTCACCCCTGGCCGGGGTACCCTGGGGGAGTGGGGACCCCTTCAATCAAGGGGTCCCCCCCAGCCACCCAAGGGCCAGGGGTGAAGCCCGAGGCTGTCCCCCCCCATCCAATGGGCTGCGGATGGGGGGGCTGATAGCCTTTTGTGATAATAAAAAGATATTGTTTTTTCCAGTAGTACTACAAGTCCCAGCAAGCCTCCCCCGCAAGCTGGTACTTGGAGAACCACAAGTACCAGCATGCGGGAGAAAAACGGGCCCGCTGGTACCTGTAGTACTACTGGGAAAAAAATACCCAAATAAAAACAGGACACACACACCGTCGACAGTAAAACTTTATTTCATACGTCGACACACACATACTTACCTATGTTCACACGCCGACATCGGTCCTCTTCTCCATGTAGAATCCACGGATACCTGAAAAGAAAAGTTCAATATACTCACCTCAGCCATGGTCCAGAGATAAATCCACGTACTTGGCAAAAAAACAAAGCGAACACCCGCTCCATGCCGGACTGAAAGGGGTCCCATGCTGACACATGGGACACCTTTCCACGAATGAGACCTGTCAGTGACAGCTGTCACAGACAGGTCTCTAAGCCAATCAGGAAGCGCAACTTCGTTGCGCTCACCTGATTGGCTGAGCGCTGTCTGCACTGTGACAGCGCATCGCACAGCTCCCTCCATTATATTCAATGGTGGGAACTTAGCGGCTAGCGGTAAGGTCACCCGCCGGTCAGCGGCTGACCGGCGGGTGACCCCACCGCTACCCGCAAAGTTCCCACCATTGAAAGTAATGGAGCGGCTTTGCGAGGCGCTGTCACAGTACAGACAGCGCTCAGCCAATCAGGTGAGCGCAACGGCAGTAGCGCTTCCCGATTGGCTGAAGGGACATCAGTGACAGGAGTCACGTGATGTCCCGGCATTCGGGAGAAAGGGGTCTGATGTGAAAACATTGGACCCCTTTCTAGTCCGGTATGGCTCGGGTTTTTGCGTTTTCTTTTTTTTTAACAAGTACGTGGATTTATCTCTCTGGACGCTGGAAGGTGAGTATCATTTTTTCACAGGTACCCTCGGATCGTCGGAGACCGTGGCAGTCGGCGTGTCAACATAGGTAAGTATGTGTGTGTCGGTAGTGTGTAATAAAGTTTTACTGTCAAAGGTGTCTGTGTCCTGTTTTTATTTGGGTATTTTTCTCTATCGTCCTAGTGGATGCTGGGGTTCCTGAAAGGACCATGGGGAATAGCGGCTCCGCAGGAGACAGGGCACAAAAGTAAAGCTTTCCGATCAGGTGGTGTGCACTGGCTCCTCCCCCTATGACCCTCCTCCAAGCCAGTTAGATTTTTGTGCCCGGCCGAGAAGGGTGCAATCTAGGTGGCTCTCCTAAAGAGCTGCTTAGAAAAGTTTAGCTTAGGTTTTTTATTTTACAGTGAGTCCTGCTGGCAACAGGATCACTGCAACGAGGGACTTAGGGGAGAAGAAGTGAACTCACCTGCGTGCAGGATGGATTGGCTTCTTGGCTACTGGACATCAGCTCCAGAGGGACGATCACAGGTACAGCCTGGATGGTCACCGGAGCCTTGCCGCCGGCCCCCTTGCAGATGCTGAAATAAGAAGAGGTCCAGAATCGGCGGCAGAAGACTCCTCAGTCTTCTAAAGGTAGCGCACAGCACTGCAGCTGTGCGCCATTTTCCTCTGAGCACACTTCACACGGCAGTCACTGAGGGTGCAGGGCGCTGGGAGGGGGGCGCCCTGGGAGGCAAATGAAAACCTATTTTGGCTAAAAATACCTCACATATAGCCTCCGGAGGCTATATGGAGATATTTAACCCCTGCCAGAATCCGTTAAGAGCGGGAGACGAGGCCGCCGAAAAAGGGGCGGGGCCTATCTCCTCAGCACACAGCGCCATTTTCCCTCACAGAAAGGCTGGAGGGAAGGCTCCCAGGCTCTCCCCTGCACTGCACTACAGTAACAGGGTTAAAACAGAGAGGGGGGGCACAAATTTGGCGTTAGAAATATATAAAAAAGATGCTATAAGGGAAAACACTTATATAAGGTTGTCCCTATATAATTATAGCGTTTTTGGTGTGTGCTGGCAAACTCTCCCTCTGTCTCTCCAAAGGGCTAGTGGGTCCTGTCCTCTATCAGAGCATTCCCTGTGTGTGTGCTGTGTGTCGGTACGTGTGTGTCGACATGTAGGAGGACGATGTTGGTGAGGAGGCGGAGCAATTGCCTGTAATGGTGATGTCACTCTCTAGGGAGTCGACACCGGAATGGATGGCTTATTTAGGGAATTACGTGATAATGTCAACACGCTGCAAGGTCGGTTGACGACATGAGACGGCCGACAAACAATTAGTACCGGTCCAGACGTCTCAAAAACACCGTCAGGGGTTTTAAAACGCCCGTTTACTTTAGTCGGTCGACACAGACACAGACAGGGACACTGAATCCAGTGTCGACGGTGAATAAACAAACGTATTCCTTATTAGGGCCACACGTTAAAGGCAATGAAGGAGGTGTTACATATTTCTGATACTACAAGTACCACAAAAGAGGGTATTATGTGGGATGTGAAAAAACTACCATAGTTTTTCCTGAATCAGATAAATTAAATAAAGTGTGTGATGATGCGTGGGTTCCCCCCGATAGAAAATTATGGGCGGTATACCCTTTCCCGCCAGAAGTTAGGGCGCGTTGGGAAACACCCCTTAGGGTGGATAAGGCGCTCACACGCTTATCAAAACAAGTGGCGGTACCGTCTATAGATAGGGCCGTCCTCAAGGACCAGCTGACAGGAGGCTGGAAAATATCATAAAAAGTATATACACACATACTGGTGTTATACTGCGACCAGCGATCGCCTCAGCCTGGATGTGCAGAGCTGGGGTGGCTTGGTCGGATTCCCTGACTAAAAATATTGATACCCTTGACAGGGACAGTATTTTATTGACTATAGAGCATTTAAAGGATGCATTTCTATATATGCGAGATGCACAGAGGGATATTTGCACTCTGGCATCAAGAGTAAATGCGATGTCCATAACTGCCAGAAGATGTTATGGACACGACAGTGGTCAGGTGATGCAGATTCCAAACGGCACAAAGGTGTATTGCCGTATAAAGGAAGAGGAGTTATTTGGGGTCGGTCCATCGGACCTGGTGGCCACGGCAACTGCTGGAAAATCCACCGTTTTTACCCTAAGTCACATCTCTGCAGAAAAAGACACCGTCTTTTCAGCCTCAGTCCTTTCGTCCCTATAAGATCATATCTGCCCAGGGATAGAGGAAAGGGAAGAAGACTGCAGCAGGCAGCCCATTCCCAGGAACAGAAGCGTTCCACCGCTTCTGACAAGTTCTCAGCATGGCGCTGAGACCGTACAGGACCCCTGGATCCTACAAGTAGTATCCCAGGGGTACAGATTGGAATGTCGAGACGTTTCCCCTTCGCAGGCTCCTGAAGTCTGCTTTACCAAGGTCTCCCTCCGACAAGGAGGCAGTATGGGAAAAAATTCACAAGCTGTATTCCCAGCAGGTGATAATTAAATTACCCCTCCTACTACAAGAAAAGGGGTATTATTCCACACTATATTGTGGTACTGAAGCCAGAAGGCTAGGTGAGACTTATTCTAAATCTAAAAATTTTTTGAACACTTACAAAGGTTCAAATCAAGATGGAGTCACTCAGAGCAGTGATAACGAACAGGAAGAAGGGGACTATATAGTGTCCCGGGACATCAGGGATGCTTACCTCTATGTCCCAAATTTGCCCTTCTCACTAAGGGTACCTCAGGTTCGTGGTGCAGAACTGTCACTATCAGTTTCAGACGCTGCCGTTTGGATTGTCCACGGCACCCCGGGTCTTTACTAAGGTAATGGCCGAAATGATGATTCTTCTTCGAAGAAAAGGCGTCTTAATTATCCCTTACTTGGACGATCTCCTGATAAGGGCATAGTCCAGGGAACAGTTGGAGGTAGGAGTAGCACTATCTCGGATACTGCTACAACAGCACGGGTGGATTCTAAATATTCCAAAATCGCAGCTGATCCCGACGACACGTCTGCTGTGCCTAGGGATGATTCTGGACACAGTCCAGAAAAAGGTGTTTCTCCCGAAAGAGAAAGCCAGGGAGTTATCCGAGCTAGTCAGGAACCTCCTAAAAACAGTGCATCATTGCACAAGGGTCCTGGTAGAAAATGGTGGCTTCCTACGAAGCAATTCCATTCGGCAGATTTCACGCAAGAACTTTTCAGTGGGATCTGCTGGACAAATGGTCCGGATCGCATCTTCAGATGCATCAGCGGATAACCCTATATCCAAGGACAAGGGTGTCTCTCCTGTGGTGGTTATAGAGTGCTCATCTTCTAGAGGGCCGCAGATTCGGCATTCAGGATTGGATGCTGGTGACCACGGAGCCCAGCCCGAGAGGCTGGGGAGCAGTCACACAAGGAAAAAAATTCCAGGGAGTGTGATCAAGTCTGGAGACTTTTCTCCACATAAATATACTGGAGCTAAGGGTAAATTTATAATGCTCTAAGCTTAGCAAGACCTCTGCTTCAAGGTCAGCCGGTATTGATCCAGTGGGAAAAACATCACGGCAGTCGCCCACGTAAACAGACAGGGCGACACAAGAAGCAGGAGGGCAATGGCAAAAACTGCAAGGACTTTTCGCTGGGCGGAAAATCATGTGATAGCACTGTCAGCAGTGTTTCATCCCGGGAATGGAAACTGGGAAGCAGACTTCCTCAGCAGGCACGACCTCCACCCGGGAGAGTGGAAACTTCATCGGGAAGTTTTTTCCACATGATTGTAAACCGTTGGGAAATACCAAAGGTGGACATGATGGCGTCCCGTCTGAACAAAAAACGGGACAGGTATTGCGCCAGGTCAAGAGACCCTCAGGCAATAGCTGTGGACGTTCTGGTAACACCGTGGGTGTACCAGTCGATGTATGTGTTCCCTCCTCTGCTTCTCATACCTAAGGTGCTGAGAATTATAAGACGTAGAGGAGTAAGAACTATACTCATGGCTCCGGATTGGCCAAGAAGGACTTGGTACCCGGAACTTCAAGAGATGTTTACAGAGGTCTTATGGCCTCTGCCGCTAAGAAGGGACTTGCTTCAGCAAGTACCATGTCTGTTCCAAGACTTACCGCAGCTGCGTTGGTTGGCATGGCGGTGGAACGCCGGATCCTAAGGGAAAAAGGCATTCCGGAAGAGGTCATTCCTACCCTGGTCAAAGCCAGAAAGGAGGTGACCGCACAACATTATCACCACATGTGGCGAAAATATGTTGCGTGGTGTGAGGCCAGGAAGGCCCCACAAAGAAATTTCAACTCGGTCGATTCCTGCATTTCCTGCAAACAGGAGTGTCTATGGGCCTCAAATTGGGGTCCATTAAGGTTCAAATTTCGGCCCTGTCAATTTTCTTCCAGAAAGAATTGGCTTCAGTTCCTGAAGTCCAGAACTTTGTCAAGGGAGTATTGCATATACAACCCTCTTTTGTGCCTCCAGTGGCACTGTGGGATCTCAACGTAGTTCTGGGATTCTTCAAATCACATTGGTTTAAAACCAGTCAAATCTGTGGATTTGAAGCATATCACATGAAAAGTGACCATGTTCTTGGCCCTGGCCTGGACCAGGCGAGTGTCAAATTGGTGTTTTTTTTCTCAAAAAAGCCCATATTTGTTTGTCCATTCGGACAGGGCAGAGCTGCGGACTCGTCCCCAGTTCTCTCCCTAAGGTGGTGTCAGTGTTTCACCTGAACCAGCTTATTGTGGTGCCTTGCACCTACTAGGGACTTGGAGGACTCCAAGTTGCTAGATGTTGTCAGGGCCCTGAAAATATAGGTTCCAGGACGGCTGGAGTCAGGAAAACTGACTTGCTGTTATCCTGTATGCACCCAACAAACTGGGTGCTCTTGCTTTTAAGCAGACTATTG
Organism: Pseudophryne corroboree; assembly: GCF_028390025.1. NCBI lineage: Eukaryota > Metazoa > Chordata > Amphibia > Anura > Myobatrachidae > Pseudophryne > Pseudophryne corroboree. The sequence goes on along the minus strand of NC_086444.1, from coordinate 87,430,043 downwards.
CTAGTTGGATGTGTAATACAATTCAGCTTGCACATTCTGTGGCAGGCCTGCCACAGCCAAAATATGTAAATGCCCATTCCACAAGGAAGGTGGGCTCATCTTGGGCGGCTGCCCGAGGGGTCTCGGCTTTACAACTTTGCCGAGCGGTTATTTAGTCAGGGGCAAACACGTTTGTAAAATCCTACAAATTTGATACCCTGGCTAAGGAGGACCTGGAGTTCTCTCATTCGGTGCTGCAGAGTCATCCGCACTCTCCCGCCCGTTTGGGAGCTTTGGTATAATCCCCATGGTCCTTTCAGGAACCCCAGCATCCACTAGGACGATAGAGAAAATAAGAATTTACTTACCGATAATTCTATTTCTCGGAGTCCGTAGTGGATGCTGGGCGCCCATCCCAAGTGCGGATTATCTGCAATACTTGTACATAGTTACAAAAATCGGGTTATTATTGTTGTGAGCCATCTTTTCAGAGGCTCCGCTGTTATCATACTGTTAACTGGGTTTAGATCACAAGTTGTACGGTGTGATTGGTGTGGCTGGTATGAGTCTTACCCGGGATTCAAAATTCCTCCCTTATTGTGTACGCTCGTCCGGGCACAGTACCTAACTGGCTTGGAGGAGGGTCATAGGGGGAGGAGCCAGTGCACACCACCTGATCGGAAAGCTTTACTTTTGTGCCCTGTCTCCTGCGGAGCCGCTATTCCCCATGGTCCTTTCAGGAACCCCAGCATCCACTACGGACTCCGAGAAATAGAATTATCGGTAAGTAAATTCTTATTTTTTCCCAGTAGTACTACAGGTACCAGCGGGCCCGTTTTTCTCCCGCATGCTGGTACTTGTGGTTCTCCAAGTACCAGCTTGCGGGGGAGGCTTGCTGGGACTTGTAGTACTACTGGAAAAAACAATATCTTTTAATTTTCACAAAGGCTATCAGCCCCCCCATCCGCAGCCCATTGGATGGGGGGGGACAGCCTCGGGCTTCACCCCTGGCCCTTGGGTGGCTGGGGGGGGGGGACCCCTTGATTGAAGGGGTCCCCACTCCCCCAGGGTACCCCGGCCAGGGGTGACTAGTTGGATATTTAATGCCACGGCCGCAGGGCACGGCATAAAAGTGACCCCCGGCTGTGGCATTATCTGTCCAGCTAGTGGAGCCCGATGCTGGTGTTAAAAATACGGGGGACCCCTACTCGTTTTGTCCCCCGTATTTTTGGCACCAGCATCAGGCGCAGAGCCCGGTGCTGGTTTTAAAAATACGGGGGATCCCTGGCCAATTTTTCCCCTGCATTTTTAGAACCAGGACCAGCTCAAAGAGCCCGAGGCTGGTTATGCTTTGGGGGGGGACCCCACGCCATTTTTTTTTCGGGTTTTCCACGATTTTTCCCGTTTTTTAAAATCGCGGCAAAATCCGCCAAATCGGCCGATTTTCGCCCGCGACCCTGGCGAATCCGTTTTTCATTGAATATGGTGAATTCCGGAAGCCACCTTCCGGAATTCACCTGGCGAATTTGGTCGAATTTGAAAAACGGCGAAAATTGCCGCGAATTCGACCGCAATTGCATATACCCCATAGTGCTGCGTGGTTGTTAAGGGCTGTCTCTTTGGAATTGTTTTGTCTGTCTTCTCTGTATACTGCAGTGATGCTCTTTCGCACTGTAAGGGAGACTGCATTTTTTTTTTTCATTGTGATTATTGTCCAAAAAGAATGGCTGTAGACTAATTTTTTGCATTACCTGTTGCCCTCCTCTGCCCCAGCTCACAGCCGTGGGTAAAGCCTGACATACACTGAGCTTGGTCCAGAGCACAGTCTTGAGACCAGTTTTCTGCTTGGTGGGCGAGTACCCAAGTACCTCTGGTGTTGCCATCTCAGATCTGCTATGGGTTTTTCAAAGAAATTTGATGCCGCAAGCGCCCCCTTTTTTTGGGAGCTAATTAGTCTCCATGTGAGTGTTTTAGTCATATCATAGTGCACTCATATTCAATAGATGAGGACATCCGTACCAGAGGAGAGATCTTCCATAACTTAGTAGCCATCCTGGAGTATGAGGAGTCCCCTCCCAGTGACTGATTTGTCACCAGCTTTATCAGGGTAGTTGTTAGCAACCTGGAACATTTAGCACACACACAACCAGGACTATCCCATGCACTCCTATTCTAGAGATCCACCCCATCGCCCAGGTGTGTGTCCCGCAGACTGGAAACAAGCACTTGAATTACTTGAATAATTAAAGCCTATATGTTTTATAAATCATTTTGTTATGATTTTAGCAAAGAAAATGGCAAAAATATACCACCAATTGGGATGCAGTCAATCTACCTACAATCAAAATCCCGACGGTCAAAATACCGACAATTGACCGATGGTCAAAATACTGACATTAAAAATGTCCTCACGATCAAATAAGCAACATCTAAAATGTCAGCAGGTCAAAAAATCGACATGAGTTTTTTTTAATGATTTTTTTCATTGAAACCGACTACTTTACCATCCCAGTGGACCTGAAGGGGGAATGTAATAGTGTGCCCAGCGCAGCGAGGCACCGTGCCCGAATCATGGCGAGCGTACCGAGCTATGCGAGGGAATGCAGTACACCCTATACGGTGTCCATGTTGACCTATGTCAACATACGCAACCAAAAAATTTGCAAAACCTGTGTCAACTTTTTGATTTGTCTACATTTCAAATGTCTATTTTGACCGTGTTGACATTTTAAATGTCTGTATTTTGACCATGTCGGTGTTTTCAACTTGTCGGTATTTTGACCGTCGGATAATTGTCAGTATTTTGACCGTCGGGGTTTTTGATTGTAGGTAACTCATACTGATCCCCCCCAATTATCACTGCTCCAGTTACTCTGACACGGAAACATTATGCAGATGGTATTGGATTGAACTGTAGCAGTTTTGACTTATAGTTTCTCTAGTAACACCATTTAAAATCTATAATAGCCTGTTGCAATAATCAAGAACTAATTGTTTGCCCCTTAAAGTGAGGAGATTGTCTGTCTGACAGGTAGTGTCTGCTGAGGCTTCTCTGACGGATGCCGGTGATCTTTCATCCTTTTAGGTGGAACCAAAAATAACCATTGCAATAACAATAATAAAGCATAAATACATCGCACGGGGTATTTTCCAAACAGTTAAGAGGTTGCTTGGTGTTCTTTTTACACACATTACAGCTTACTTAGGGTACATTTATAAATATATAGGGTAGGGTACTTACAGTAAATATAAACACATCCAGTCTTACTTGGCTAACATTTGGTGACATAAATTCAGAGAGGTGATAAAGTTACACAACAACACACTGACAGCTACCCTGCAGTCACACAAGCCGATCTGTATACCTTGGGTTGTTGGAGGCAGCGTTACATAATCTTCTGCTTGTTGTTTTTCAGATGATTACTGTGAATGCTTCCTTATTCCCTAGCTCTATAACCAATTCCCTGATAGCAGTTGGAAATGACGGCCTTCAGGAGAGGGACAGGATGGTTCGGGCCTGCATTGCTGTTATATGTGAACTAGGTTAGTGTTTTTGAATCGCCAGCTTATAGATAGACTTGTGTACACGTTGGGCTCTTTCATTGTGTTCATCAGTTAGAAATGTATAAGTTCTAAGCCTTCAATGTATTTAATCTATAAAATGTTTTTGTGCAATTTTTAGTTTTGGTACATAGTTGTGTATTTTTTTTTTAAAAACATTTGTAATACAGTAAAGTAGAAGAAAATCCTATTATCACTAAGGGACTAATTCAGCTTGGGTTGTAGATGTGCATAAAAATGCACACCACAACCCTTTGTTCTCACGTGGGGGGCCGCCCCGCATCCAGGATCCTTCCCCTTCCCCATACAGTGATGCGCTCGCATGATTAGGTAGCCCCCTGCCTACTCAGCCTAGCTAGGCAGTCAGAGGGCCGCCATCTTTTGGGTCGAATCGGCTGCGTGTGACGTCACGCAGCCACCGCGGCCCGCCCCAGCAACGGTGCGGACACGCCTGCGTCACCAGTGCACTCTTTGAGGTGCGTTTATTTACTTACGTTGAACGCATATCTGCATTTATGGTAGATTCTACTCACACCTCCGAAATCATCTCTCAGACCCATTGAGCAAAAGTTGCCGGAAGTAGCTATTGCCGCAGCTCACATGTAATTGAATCTGCACTATTGTTCTGTGCATTTCCCAGCATTTTTGAGTGCCATGTTTTATTTGCAAGATTAATGATCCTGATGGCCACCTTCATTGCATCTCTTTATCCCACATGGTAACACAATGCAGATCATTTTCTCTATGCACCAACTACTGTACTTCCTCTGAGCTCTTAGTGGTCATTGACTGTGTTCCGAGTGCTTCCCTACAGGACAGGCAATAAGATCACCCTACATGTGGCTACAGTCAGTACATTGCTTTTAACTTTGTGACCCCTATTGCGTTCTAAATTATTTGGTCTGTAGTTGATGGCTAGTAGTTTAACCTGCATGTGTCTCTAGTATTATTATTATTATTATTTTATTATTATACAGGTTGAGTCTCCCTTATCCAAAATGCTTGGGACCAGAGGTATTTTGGATATGGGATTTTTCCGTATTTTGGAATAATTGCATACCATAATGAGATATCATGGTGATGGGACCTAAGTCTAAGCACAGAATGTATTTATGTTACATATACACCTTATACACACAGCCTGAAGGTCATTTTAGCCAATATTTTTTATAACTTTGTGCATTAAACAAAGTGTGTCTACATTCACACAATTCATTTATGCTTCATATACACCTTATACACACAGCCTGAGGGTCATTCAATACAATATTTTTAATAACTTTGTGTATTAAACAAGGTTTGTGTACATGGAGCCATCAAAAAACAAAGGTTTCACTATCTCACTCAAAAAAGTCTGTATTTCGGAATATTCCGTATTTCGGAATATTTGGATATGGGATACTCAACCTGTATTGGTCTTTTTTTATGTTTAGTCCAATGAATAATCAAATAGACTTGTTCCATTGTTCCCTTAAAAGTTCTTTGATAACTAGTTTGCGTTACGTTTTGCTCCAGCACTTCAGAACCCGGAAGTGGTGGCGCTCAGAGGCGGGCTCAGCACGATCTTAAAAAATGTGATTGACTGCCAATTAAGTCGAATAAACGAAGCCCTCATCACCACAGTCCTGCACCTCCTTAATCATCCAAAGACTCGTCAGTATGTGCGCGCTGACGTAGAATTAGAGGTAAGTGCCGTCACTGTCTGTGACGCTCTGCAGACTATTGCACCGGTGCAGTTTGCTGCCATTTTCCCGATTTATGTTTCAGAAATGGGTAAACCGGTGCTGTGATCAGAAATAGTTCAGCATTGTTGCTGCATGTTTAATTGTCTTACATTTTCATGTCGTCGATATTAAAATACACATTTTGCCTCTGTTAAACACAATCTAATTGTATACTTTCTCTGACGTCCTAGTGGATGCTGGGAACTCCGTAAGGACCATGGGGAATAGCGGCTCCGCAGGAGACTGGGCACAAAAGTAAAGCTTTAGGACTACCTGGTGTGCACTGGCTCCTCCCCCTATGACCCTCCTCCAAGCCTCAGTTAGATTTTTGTGCCCGAACGAGAAGGGTGCACACAAGGGGCTCTCCTGAGCTGCTTAGTGAAAAGTTTAGTTTTAGGTTTTTTATTTTCAGTGAGACCTGCTGGCAACAGGCTCACTGCATCGAGGGACTAAGGGGAGAAGAAGCGAACTCACCTGCGTGCAGAGTGGATTGGGCTTCTTAGGCTACTGGACACCATTAGCTCCAGAGGGATCGAACACAGGCCCAGCCATGGAGTCCGGTCCCAGAGCCGCGCCGCCGGCCCCCTTACAGAGCCAGAAGCAAGAAGAGGTCCGGAAAATCGGCGGCAGAAGACATCCTGTCTTCACCAAGGTAGCGCACAGCACTGCAGCTGTGCGCCATTGCTCCTCAGCACACTTCGGTCACTGAGGGTGCAGGGCGCTAGGGGGGGGCGCCCTGAGCAGCAATAAAAACACCTTGGCTGGCGAAAATACATCACATATAGCCCCCAGGGCTATATGGATGAATTTTAACCCCTGCCAGATTACACTGAAAAACGGGAGAAAAGGCCGCCGAGAAAGGGGCGGAGCCTATCTCCTCAGCACACTGGCGCCATTTTCCCTCACAGCTCCGTTGGAGGGAAGCTCCCTGGCTCTCCCCTGCAGTCACTACACTACAGAAAGGGTTAAAAAAGAGAGGGGGGCACTAATTAGGCGCAGTATAAACAATACAGCAGCTATAAGGGGAAAAACACTTATATAAGGTTATCCCTGTATATATATAGCGCTCTGGTGTGTGCTGGCAAACTCTCCCTGTCTCCCCAAAGGGCTAGTGGGGTCCTGTCCTCTATCAGAGCATTCCCTGTGTGTGTGCTGTGTGTCGGTACGTTTGTGTCGACATGTATGAGGAGGAAAATGATGTGGAGGCGGAGCAAATTGCCTGTAATAGGGATGTCACCCCCTAGGGGGTCGACACCTGAGTGGATGAACTGCTGGAAGGAATTACACAGTGTCAGCTCTTTACAAAAGACAGTGATTGACATGAGACAGCCGGCTACTCAGCTTGTGCCTGTCCAGACGTCTCATAGGCCGTCAGGGGCTCTAAAGCGCCCGTTACCTCAGATGGCAAATACAGATGCCGACACGGATACTGACTCCAGTGTCGACGGTGAAGAGACAAATATGACTTCCAGTAGGGCCACACGTTACATGATTGAGGCAATGGAAAATGTTTTACACATTTCTGATAATACGAGTACCACCAATAGGGGTATTATGTTCAGTGAGGAAAAACTACCTGTAGTTTTCCTGAATCTGAGAAATTAAATGAGGTGTGTGATGAAGCGTGGGTTTCCCCCGATAAAAAAAACTGATAATTTCTAAAAAGTTATTGGCATATATCCTTTCCCGCCAGAGGTTAGGGTGCGTTGGGAAACACCCCCTAGGGGGGATAAAGCGCTCACACGCTTGTCAAAACAAGGGCTCTACCCTCTCCGGAGATGGCCGCCCTTAAGGATCCTGCTGATAGAAAGCAGGAGGGTATCCTAAAATGTATTTACACACATACTGGTGTTATACTGCGACCAGCAATCGCCTCAGCCTGGATGTGCAGTGCTGGGTTGGCGTGGTCGGATTCCCTGACTGAAAATATTGATACCCTAGATAGGGACAGTATATTATTGCCTGTAGAGCATTTAAAAGATGCATTTCTATATATGGGTGATGCACAGCGGGATATTTGCCGACTGGCATCAAGAGTAAGTGCGCTGTCCATTTCTGCCAGAAGAGGGTTATGGACACGACAGTGGTCAGGTGATGTGGATTCCAAATGGCATATGGAAGTATTGCCTTATAAAGGGGAGGAGTTATTTGGGGTCGGTCTTTCAGACCTGGTGGCCACGGCAACAGCTGGGAAATCCACGTTTTTTACCCCAGGTCGCCTCTCAACATAAGAAGACGCCGTATTATCAGGCGCAGTCCTTTCGTTCCCATAAGGGCATGTGGGCAAAAGGTTCCTCATTTCTGCCCCGTGACAGAGGGAGAGGGAAACGGCTGCAGAAATCAGCCAGTTCCCAGGAACAGAAGCCCTCTCCCGCCTCTGCCAAGCCCTCAGCATGACGCTGGGGCTTTACAAGCAGACAGGGAGGCAGTGTTGGAAGCCATTCACAAGCTGTATTCCCAGCAGGTGATAATTAAGGTACCCCTCCTGCAACAAGGAAAGGGGTATTACTCCACACTGTTGTGGTACCGAAGCCGGACGGCTCGGTGAGACTGATTTTAAATCTAAAATCTTTGAACACTTACATACAGAGGTTCAAATTCAAGAGAAGGGGACTACATGGTGTCTCTGGACATCAAGGATGCTTACCTTCATGTCCAAATTTACCCTTCTCACCAAGGGTACCTCAGGTTTGTGGTACAGAACTGTCACTATCAGTTTCAGACGCTGCCGTTTGGATGGTCCACGGCACCCCGGGTCTTTACCAAGGTAATGACCGAAATGATGATACTCCTTCGAAGGAAGGGAGTTTTAGTTATCCCTTACTTGGACGATCTCCTGATAAGGGTAAGATCCTGGGAACAGTTGGAGGTCGGTGTAGCACTATCTCAGGTAGTGTTGCGACAGCACGATTGGATTCTCAATATTCCAAAATCGCAGCTGTTCCGACGACTCGTCTTCTGTTCCTAGGGATTATTCTGGACACAGTTCAGAAAAAGGTGTTTCTCCCGGAGGAGAGAGCCAGGGAGTTATCCGAGCTAGTCAGGAACCTCCTAAAACCGAGCCAAGTCTCAGTGCATCAATGCACAAGGGTTCTGGGAAAAATGGTAGCTTCCTACGAAGCAAAGCCATTCGGCAGATTCCACGCAAGA